>NC_132890.1:15664816-15672316 GCF_030463535.1 Salminus brasiliensis | reverse complement strand
CAGTTGTAGTTTGGCTTAATTATAGCCAGTTGCTCTCAAAACAAAACACTGGAAAATATTCAACAAGAACTCTGTGGAGGGAATGCTGTGGATAAAAGTAACCCAAGCCTGCCAGTAGGGGTCAGTGTACGTTTGAGGAAACTGACAACATGGGGGGGAAAGTCTGTTACAGGATGTCAACGCAGAGCAGAACTACAACCAATCACAGTTACAGCTCATGGGTGGGACAAGCCCAATATTTGCTGTTAAAAACAAACAAACAAACAAAAAAACACCTGCTAATTTAGATCACTTACTTAGGTCACATTAAAGCAACACATCACGAAAGGGAGTGAGCCGTGGGGCAATAACAGCACCGTTTCGTCACAGCCGTGATGTTCATTTCACCGTTACACGCAACCTCAAGTCATGGGCCGCCATTCATGGGTCCCCGTTCTCGTTTCGGGGGGCTGATTTCCAGTTGTATTGAGTTTTTTTTAAATTCTCCTCCCAGACCTGCCTGCATCTACAACAGTTGTTCTTTTGTCCCCCTAAAGCTTCACAGAGCTCTTTGAACTTGACATGGCGACGCCACTTCCCTAAGTCAAAAGGCTGGCTGGCCCACTCAGCCCGAGCCTGCTTCACCGGCATCCCTGCGACTCGCAACTCACCTCAGAGCGATGCTTCGACCGGTGTGCTAGCGTGAGCTTTTTTCTTTTTTTTTTTTTGCCCGGCTTCCATATTGGTAGGAAGTAGCCTCTGCATTTATCCCGTATTCCTGTTGTACCTTAGTATGTGGAATTTAGGGGTGTAAATAAAAGGAGCCAAGACAGTTGAGAAAGATTTGTGATTTTGTAATTGTCCCGTTTCACAAGCCCATTCGACTCATGTGGCTTATGTGACTTTTATGTTGACAAGGCCGAGTCTGGCGGCCGGCGTTAGCCTTTGTTGCTGAATGTTCAAGTGTCAGCCAAAAGAGCAAGTTTTGTTGTTTTATTTTTTTGTGAAAAGAGAAGGAGGACAGGAGAGAGCAATGAAATGTGTGATTGGTTTGAATGAGCTTGGTGGGGTTGCTTTGGAAGTAAGAAAGGAGGGCGAGTAAATGTGTGTCCCCTGTAGTGTGGAAAAGGCAGCCGTCTTTTGCCGCATGCTTATAAATAGGCTGAGTGGAAGCAGTGCTCTCGCTTACGGCCATACCACCCTGAGCACGCCTGATCTCGTCTGATCTTGGAAGCTAAGCAGGGTCGGGCCTGGTTAGTACTTGGATGGGAGACCGCCTGGGAATACCAGGTGCTGTAAGCTTTTGCCATCCTCAAGCACTTACATGCACATTCTTTCACTTGCTTTTCTTACTTTTACTCCATCTTACTTTACGCTTTCACAAATCTACAACGCATTACCCTTTCTTTTACATGTACGTCCTTGTGTTACATTTCATACGGTCTTTGGAGTCTTCAGAGTCGAAACATTTCAGCGTCAGATGCCGTTTAAGCCCACCTGCATGGCCTGCCATGGGATGGAAACCAATCAGTTGTAGTTTGGCTTAATTATAGCCAGTTGCTCTCAAAACAAAACACTGGAAAATATTCAACAAGAACTCTGTGGAGGGAATGCTGTGGATAAAAGTAACCCAAGCCTGCCAGTAGGGGTCAGTGTACGTTTGAGGAAACTGACAACATGGGGGGGAAAGTCTGTTACAGGATGTCAACGCAGAGCAGAACTACAACCAATCACAGTTACAGCTCATGGGTGGGACAAGCCCAATATTTGCTGTTAAAAACAAACAAACAAACAAAAAAACACCTGCTAATTTAGATCACTTACTTAGGTCACATTAAAGCAACACATCACGAAAGGGAGTGAGCCGTGGGGCAATAACAGCACCGTTTCGTCACAGCCGTGATGTTTATTTCACCGTTACACGCAACCTCAAGTCATGGGCCGCCATTCATGGGTCCCCGTTCTCGTTTCGGGGGGCTGATTTCCAGTTGTATTGAGTTTTTTTTAAATTCTCCTCCCAGACCTGCCTGCATCTACAACAGTTGTTCTTTTGTCCCCCTAAAGCTTCACAGAGCTCTTTGAACTTGACATGGCGACGCCACTTCCCTAAGTCAAAAGGCTGGCTGGCCCACTCAGCCCGAGCCTGCTTCACCGGCATCCCTGCGACTCGCAACTCACCTCAGAGCGATGCTTCGCCCGGCGTGCTAGCGTGAGCTTTTTTCTTTTTTTTTTTTTGCCCGGCTTCCATATTGGTAGGAAGTAGCCTCTGCATTTATCCCGTATTCCTGTTGTACCTTAGTATGTGGAATTTAGGGGTGTAAATAAAAGGAGCCAAGACAGTTGAGAAAGATTTGTGATTTTGTAATTGTCCCGTTTCACAAGCCCATTCGACTCATGTGGCTTATGTGACTTTTATGTTGACAAGGCCGAGTCTGGCGGCCGGCGTTAGCCTTTGTTGCTGAATGTTCAAGTGTCAGCCAAAAGAGCAAGTTTTGTTGTTTTATTTTTTTGTGAAAAGAGAAGGAGGACAGGAGAGAGCAATGAAATGTGTGATTGGTTTGAATGAGCTTGGTGGGGTTGCTTTGGAAGTAAGAAAGGAGGGCGAGTAAATGTGTGTCCCCTGTAGTGTGGAAAAGGCAGCCGTCTTTTGCCGCATGCTTATAAATAGGCTGAGTGGAAGCAGTGCTCTCGCTTACGGCCATACCACCCTGAGCACGCCTGATCTCGTCTGATCTTGGAAGCTAAGCAGGGTCGGGCCTGGTTAGTACTTGGATGGGAGACAGCCTGGGAATACCAGGTGCTGTAAGCTTTTGCCATCCTCAAGCACTTACATGCACATTCTTTCACTTGCTTTTCTTACTTTTACTCCATCTTACTTTACGCTTTCACAAATCTACAACGCATTACCCTTTCTTTTACATGTACGTCCTTGTGTTACATTTCATACGGTCTTTGGAGTCTTCAGAGTCGAAACATTTCAGCGTCAGATGCCGTTTAAGCCCACCTGCATGGCCTGCCATGGGATGGAAACCAATCAGTTGTAGTTTGGCTTAATTATAGCCAGTTGCTCTCAAAACAAAACACTGGAAAATATTCAACAAGAACTCTGTGGAGGGAATGCTGTGGATAAAAGTAACCCAAGCCTGCCAGTAGGGGTCAGTGTACGTTTGAGGAAACTGACAACATGGGGGGGAAAGTCTGTTACAGGATGTCAACGCAGAGCAGAACTACAACCAATCACAGTTACAGCTCATGGGTGGGACAAGCCCAATATTTGCTGTTAAAAACAAACAAACAAACAAAAAAACACCTGCTAATTTAGATCACTTACTTAGGTCACATTAAAGCAACACATCACGAAAGGGAGTGAGCCGTGGGGCAATAACAGCACCGTTTCGTCACAGCCGTGATGTTTATTTCACCGTTACACGCAACCTCAAGTCATGGGCCGCCATTCATGGGTCCCCGTTCTCGTTTCGGGGGGCTGATTTCCAGTTGTATTGAGTTTTTTTAAAATTCTCCTCCCAGACCTGCCTGCATCTACAACAGTTGTTCTTTTGTCCCCCTAAAGCTTCACAGAGCTCTTTGAACTTGACATGGCGACGCCACTTCCCTAAGTCAAAAGGCTGGCTGGCCCACTCAGCCCGAGCCTGCTTCACCGGCATCCCTGCGACTCGCAACTCACCTCAGAGCGATGCTTCGCCCGGCGTGCTAGCGTGAGCTTTTTTCTTTTTTTTTTTTTTGCCCGGCTTCCATATTGGTAGGAAGTAGCCTCTGCATTTATCCCGTATTCCTGTTGTACCTTAGTATGTGGAATTTAGGGGTGTAAATAAAAGGAGCCAAGACAGTTGAGAAAGATTTGTGATTTTGTAATTGTCCCGTTTCACAAGCCCATTCGACTCATGTGGCTTATGTGACTTTTATGTTGACAAGGCCGAGTCTGGCGGCCGGCGTTAGCCTTTGTTGCTGAATGTTCAAGTGTCAGCCAAAAGAGCAAGTTTTGTTGTTTTATTTTTTTTGTGAAAAGAGAAGGAGGACAGGAGAGAGCAATGAAATGTGTGATTGGTTTGAATGAGCTTGGTGGGGTTGCTTTGGAAGTAAGAAAGGAGGGCGAGTAAATGTGTGTCCCCTGTAGTGTGGAAAAGGCAGCCGTCTTTTGCCGCATGCTGATAAATAGGCTGAGTGGAAGCAGCGCTCTCGCTTACGGCCATACCACCCTGAGCACGCCCGATCTCGTCTGATCTCGGAAGCTAAGCAGGGTCGGGCCTGGTTAGTACTTGGATGGGAGACCGCCTGGGAATACCAGGTGCTGTAAGCTTTTGCCATCCTCAAGCACTTACATGCACATTCTTTCACTTGCTTTTCTTACTTTTACTCCATCTTACTTTACGCTTTCACAAATCTACAACGCATTACCCTTTCTTTTACATGTACGTCCTTGTGTTACATTTCATACGGTCTTTGGAGTCTTCAGAGTCGAAACATTTCAGCGTCAGATGCCGTTTAAGCCCACCTGCATGGCCTGCCATGGGATGGAAACCAATCAGTTGTAGTTTGGCTTAATTATAGCCAGTTGCTCTCAAAACAAAACACTGGAAAATATTCAACAAGAACTCTGTGGAGGGAATGCTGTGGATAAAAGTAACCCAAGCCTGCCAGTAGGGGTCAGTGTACGTTTGAGGAAACTGACAACATGGGGGGGAAAGTCTGTTACAGGATGTCAACGCAGAGCAGAACTACAACCAATCACAGTTACAGCTCATGGGTGGGACAAGCCCAATATTTGCTGTTAAAAACAAACAAACAAACAAAAAAACACCTGCTAATTTAGATCACTTACTTAGGTCACATTAAAGCAACACATCACGAAAGGGAGTGAGCCGTGGGGCAATAACAGCACCGTTTCGTCACAGCCGTGATGTTTATTTCACCGTTACACGCAACCTCAAGTCATGGGCCGCCATTCATGGGTCCCCGTTCTCGTTTCGGGGGGCTGATTTCCAGTTGTATTGAGTTTTTTTTAAATTCTCCTCCCAGACCTGCCTGCATCTACAACAGTTGTTCTTTTGTCCCCCTAAAGCTTCACAGAGCTCTTTGAACTTGACATGGCGACGCCACTTCCCTAAGTCAAAAGGCTGGCTGGCCCACTCAGCCCGAGCCTGCTTCACCGGCATCCCTGCGACTCGCAACTCACCTCAGAGCGATGCTTCGCCCGGCGTGCTAGCGTGAGCTTTTTTCTTTTTTTTTTTTTGTCCGGCTTCCATATTGGTAGTAAGTAGCCTCTGCATTTATCCCGTATTCCTGTTGTACCTTAGTATGTGGAATTTAGGGGTGTAAATAAAAGGAGCCAAGACAGTTGAGAAAGATTTGTGATTTTGTAATTGTCCCGTTTCACAAGCCCATTCGACTCATGTGGCTTATGTGACTTTTATGTTGACAAGGCCGAGTCTGGCGGCCGGCGTTAGCCTTTGTTGCTGAATGTTCAAGTGTCAGCCAAAAGAGCAAGTTTTGTTGTTTTATTTTTTTTGTGAAAAGAGAAGGAGGACAGGAGAGAGCAATGAAATGTGTGATTGGTTTGAATGAGCTTGGTGGGGTTGCTTTGGAAGTAAGAAAGGAGGGCGAGTAAATGTGTGTCCCCTGTAGTGTGGAAAAGGCAGCCGTCTTTTGCCGCATGCTTATAAATAGGCTGAGTGGAAGCAGTGCTCTCGCTTACGGCCATACCACCCTGAGCACGCCCGATCTCGTCTGATCTCGGAAGCTAAGCAGGGTCGGGCCTGGTTAGTACTTGGATGGGAGACCGCCTGGGAATACCAGGTGCTGTAAGCTTTTGCCATCCTCAAGCACATTCTTTCACTTGCTTTTCTTACTTTTACTCCATCTTACTTTACGCTTTCACAAATCTACAACGCATTACCCTTTCTTTTACATGTACGTCCTTGTGTTACATTTCATACGGTCTTTGGAGTCTTCAGAGTCGAAACATTTCAGCGTCAGATGCCGTTTAAGCCCACCTGCATGGCCTGCCATGGGATGGAAACCAATCAGTTGTAGTTTGGCTTAATTATAGCCAGTTGCTCTCAAAACAAAACACTGGAAAATATTCAACAAGAACTCTGTGGAGGGAATGCTGTGGATAAAAGTAACCCAAGCCTGCCAGTAGGGGTCAGTGTACGTTTGAGGAAACTGACAACATGGGGGGGAAAGTCTGTTACAGGATGTCAACGCAGAGCAGAACTACAACCAATCACAGTTACAGCTCATGGGTGGGACAAGCCCAATATTTGCTGTTAAAAACAAACAAACAAACAAAAAAACACCTGCTAATTTAGATCACTTACTTAGGTCACATTAAAGCAACACATCACGAAAGGGAGTGAGCCGTGGGGCAATAACAGCACCGTTTCGTCACAGCCGTGATGTTTATTTCACCGTTACACGCAACCTCAAGTCATGGGCCGCCATTCATGGGTCCCCGTTCTCGTTTCGGGGGGCTGATTTCCAGTTGTATTGAGTTTTTTTTAAATTCTCCTCCCAGACCTGCCTGCATCTACAACAGTTGTTCTTTTGTCCCCCTAAAGCTTCACAGAGCTCTTTGAACTTGACATGGCGACGCCACTTCCCTAAGTCAAAAGGCTGGCTGGCCCACTCAGCCCGAGCCTGCTTCACCGGCATCCCTGCGACTCGCAACTCACCTCAGAGCGATGCTTCGCCCGGCGTGCTAGCGTGAGCTTTTTTCTTTTTTTTTTTTTGCCCGGCTTCCATATTGGTAGGAAGTAGCCTCTGCATTTATCCCGTATTCCTGTTGTACCTTAGTATGTGGAATTTAGGGGTGTAAATAAAAGGAGCCAAGACAGTTGAGAAAGATTTGTGATTTTGTAATTGTCCCGTTTCACAAGCCCATTCGACTCATGTGGCTTATGTGACTTTTATGTTGACAAGGCCGAGTCTGGCGGCCGGCGTTAGCCTTTGTTGCTGAATGTTCAAGTGTCAGCCAAAAGAGCAAGTTTTGTTGTTTTATTTTTTTGTGAAAAGAGAAGGAGGACAGGAGAGAGCAATGAAATGTGTGATTGGTTTGAATGAGCTTGGTGGGGTTGCTTTGGAAGTAAGAAAGGAGGGCGAGTAAATGTGTGTCCCCTGTAGTGTGGAAAAGGCAGCCGTCTTTTGCCGCATGCTTATAAATAGGCTGAGTGGAAGCAGTGCTCTCGCTTACGGCCATACCACCCTGAGCACGCCCGATCTCGTCTGATCTCGGAAGCTAAGCAGGGTCGGGCCTGGTTAGTACTTGGATGGGAGACCACCTGGGAATACCGGGTGCTGTAAGCTTTTGCCATCCTCAAGCACTTACATGCACATTCTTTCACTTGCTTTTCTTACTTTTACTCCATCTTACTTTACGCTTTCACAAATCTACAACGCATTACCCTTTCTTTTACATGTACGTCCTTGTGTTACATTTCATACGGTCTTTGGAGTCTTCAGAGTCGAAACATTTCAGCGTCAGATGCCGTTTAAGCCCACCTG
>NC_132890.1:15642316-15659816 GCF_030463535.1 Salminus brasiliensis | reverse complement strand
GTATTGAGTTTTTTTTAAATTCTCCTCCCAGACCTGCCTGCATCTACAACAGTTGTTCTTTTGTCCCCCTAAAGCTTCACAGAGCTCTTTGAACTTGACATGGCGACGCCACTTCCCTAAGTCAAAAGGCTGGCTGGCCCACTCAGCCCGAGCCTGCTTCACCGGCATCCCTGCGACTCGCAACTCACCTCAGAGCGATGCTTCGCCCGGCGTGCTAGCGTGAGCTTTTTTCTTTTTTTTTTTTTGCCCGGCTTCCATATTGGTAGGAAGTAGCCTCTGCATTTATCCCGTATTCCTGTTGTACCTTAGTATGTGGAATTTAGGGGTGTAAATAAAAGGAGCCAAGACAGTTGAGAAAGATTTGTGATTTTGTAATTGTCCCGTTTCACAAGCCCATTCGACTCATGTGGCTTATGTGACTTTTATGTTGACAAGGCCGAGTCTGGCGGCCGGCGTTAGCCTTTGTTGCTGAATGTTCAAGTGTCAGCCAAAAGAGCAAGTTTTGTTGTTTTATTTTTTTGTGAAAAGAGAAGGAGGACAGGAGAGAGCAATGAAATGTGTGATTGGTTTGAATGAGCTTGGTGGGGTTGCTTTGGAAGTAAGAAAGGAGGGCGAGTAAATGTGTGTCCCCTGTAGTGTGGAAAAGGCAGCCGTCTTTTGCCGCATGCTTATAAATAGGCTGAGTGGAAGCAGTGCTCTCGCTTACGGCCATACCACCCTGAGCACGCCCGATCTCGTCTGATCTCGGAAGCTAAGCAGGGTCGGGCCTGGTTAGTACTTGGATGGGAGACCGCCTGGGAATACCGGGTGCTGTAAGCTTTTGCCATCCTCAAGCACTTACATGCACATTCTTTCACTTGCTTTTCTTACTTTTACTCCATCTTACTTTACGCTTTCACAAATCTACAATGCATTACCCTTTCTTTTACATGTACGTCCTTGTGTTACATTTCATACGGTCTTTGGAGTCTTCAGAGTCGAAACATTTCAGCGTCAGATGCCGTTTAAGCCCACCTGCATGGCCTGCCATGGGATGGAAACCAATCAGTTGTAGTTTGGCTTAATTATAGCCAGTTGCTCTCAAAACAAAACACTGGAAAATATTCAACAAGAACTCTGTGGAGGGAATGCTGTGGATAAAAGTAACCCAAGCCTGCCAGTAGGGGTCAGTGTACGTTTGAGGAAACTGACAACATGGGGGGGAAAGTCTGTTACAGGATGTCAACGCAGAGCAGAACTACAACCAATCACAGTTACAGCTCATGGGTGGGACAAGCCCAATATTTGCTGTTAAAAACAAACAAACAAACAAAAAAACACCTGCTAATTTAGATCACTTACTTAGGTCACATTAAAGCAACACATCACGAAAGGGAGTGAGCCGTGGGGCAATAACAGCACCGTTTCGTCACAGCCGTGATGTTCATTTCACCGTTACACGCAACCTCAAGTCATGGGCCGCCATTCATGGGTCCCCGTTCTCGTTTCGGGGGGCTGATTTCCAGTTGTATTGAGTTTTTTTTAAATTCTCCTCCCAGACCTGCCTGCATCTACAACAGTTGTTCTTTTGTCCCCCTAAAGCTTCACAGAGCTCTTTGAACTTGACATGGCGACGCCACTTCCCTAAGTCAAAAGGCTGGCTGGCCCACTCAGCCCGAGCCTGCTTCACCGGCATCCCTGCGACTCGCAACTCACCTCAGAGCGATGCTTCGACCGGTGTGCTAGCGTGAGCTTTTTTCTTTTTTTTTTTTTGCCCGGCTTCCATATTGGTAGGAAGTAGCCTCTGCATTTATCCCGTATTCCTGTTGTACCTTAGTATGTGGAATTTAGGGGTGTAAATAAAAGGAGCCAAGACAGTTGAGAAAGATTTGTGATTTTGTAATTGTCCCGTTTCACAAGCCCATTCGACTCATGTGGCTTATGTGACTTTTATGTTGACAAGGCCGAGTCTGGCGGCCGGCGTTAGCCTTTGTTGCTGAATGTTCAAGTGTCAGCCAAAAGAGCAAGTTTTGTTGTTTTATTTTTTTGTGAAAAGAGAAGGAGGACAGGAGAGAGCAATGAAATGTGTGATTGGTTTGAATGAGCTTGGTGGGGTTGCTTTGGAAGTAAGAAAGGAGGGCGAGTAAATGTGTGTCCCCTGTAGTGTGGAAAAGGCAGCCGTCTTTTGCCGCATGCTTATAAATAGGCTGAGTGGAAGCAGTGCTCTCGCTTACGGCCATACCACCCTGAGCACGCCTGATCTCGTCTGATCTTGGAAGCTAAGCAGGGTCGGGCCTGGTTAGTACTTGGATGGGAGACCGCCTGGGAATACCAGGTGCTGTAAGCTTTTGCCATCCTCAAGCACTTACATGCACATTCTTTCACTTGCTTTTCTTACTTTTACTCCATCTTACTTTACGCTTTCACAAATCTACAACGCATTACCCTTTCTTTTACATGTACGTCCTTGTGTTACATTTCATACGGTCTTTGGAGTCTTCAGAGTCGAAACATTTCAGCGTCAGATGCCGTTTAAGCCCACCTGCATGGCCTGCCATGGGATGGAAACCAATCAGTTGTAGTTTGGCTTAATTATAGCCAGTTGCTCTCAAAACAAAACACTGGAAAATATTCAACAAGAACTCTGTGGAGGGAATGCTGTGGATAAAAGTAACCCAAGCCTGCCAGTAGGGGTCAGTGTACGTTTGAGGAAACTGACAACATGGGGGGGAAAGTCTGTTACAGGATGTCAACGCAGAGCAGAACTACAACCAATCACAGTTACAGCTCATGGGTGGGACAAGCCCAATATTTGCTGTTAAAAACAAACAAACAAACAAAAAAACACCTGCTAATTTAGATCACTTACTTAGGTCACATTAAAGCAACACATCACGAAAGGGAGTGAGCCGTGGGGCAATAACAGCACCGTTTCGTCACAGCCGTGATGTTTATTTCACCGTTACACGCAACCTCAAGTCATGGGCCGCCATTCATGGGTCCCCGTTCTCGTTTCGGGGGGCTGATTTCCAGTTGTATTGAGTTTTTTTTAAATTCTCCTCCCAGACCTGCCTGCATCTACAACAGTTGTTCTTTTGTCCCCCTAAAGCTTCACAGAGCTCTTTGAACTTGACATGGCGACGCCACTTCCCTAAGTCAAAAGGCTGGCTGGCCCACTCAGCCCGAGCCTGCTTCACCGGCATCCCTGCGACTCGCAACTCACCTCAGAGCGATGCTTCGCCCGGCGTGCTAGCGTGAGCTTTTTTCTTTTTTTTTTTTTGCCCGGCTTCCATATTGGTAGGAAGTAGCCTCTGCATTTATCCCGTATTCCTGTTGTACCTTAGTATGTGGAATTTAGGGGTGTAAATAAAAGGAGCCAAGACAGTTGAGAAAGATTTGTGATTTTGTAATTGTCCCGTTTCACAAGCCCATTCGACTCATGTGGCTTATGTGACTTTTATGTTGACAAGGCCGAGTCTGGCGGCCGGCGTTAGCCTTTGTTGCTGAATGTTCAAGTGTCAGCCAAAAGAGCAAGTTTTGTTGTTTTATTTTTTTGTGAAAAGAGAAGGAGGACAGGAGAGAGCAATGAAATGTGTGATTGGTTTGAATGAGCTTGGTGGGGTTGCTTTGGAAGTAAGAAAGGAGGGCGAGTAAATGTGTGTCCCCTGTAGTGTGGAAAAGGCAGCCGTCTTTTGCCGCATGCTTATAAATAGGCTGAGTGGAAGCAGTGCTCTCGCTTACGGCCATACCACCCTGAGCACGCCTGATCTCGTCTGATCTCGGAAGCTAAGCAGGGTCGGGCCTGGTTAGTACTTGGATGGGAGACCGCCTGGGAATACCGGGTGCTGTAAGCTTTTGCCATCCTCAAGCACTTACATGCACATTCTTTCACTTGCTTTTCTTACTTTTACTCCATCTTACTTTACGCTTTCACAAATCTACAATGCATTACCCTTTCTTTTACATGTACGTCCTTGTGTTACATTTCATACGGTCTTTGGAGTCTTCAGAGTCGAAACATTTCAGCGTCAGATGCCGTTTAAGCCCACCTGCATGGCCTGCCATGGGATGGAAACCAATCAGTTGTAGTTTGGCTTAATTATAGCCAGTTGCTCTCAAAACAAAACACTGGAAAATATTCAACAAGAACTCTGTGGAGGGAATGCTGTGGATAAAAGTAACCCAAGCCTGCCAGTAGGGGTCAGTGTACGTTTGAGGAAACTGACAACATGGGGGGGAAAGTCTGTTACAGGATGTCAACGCAGAGCAGAACTACAACCAATCACAGTTACAGCTCATGGGTGGGACAAGCCCAATATTTGCTGTTAAAAACAAACAAACAAACAAAAAAACACCTGCTAATTTAGATCACTTACTTAGGTCACATTAAAGCAACACATCACGAAAGGGAGTGAGCCGTGGGGCAATAACAGCACCGTTTCGTCACAGCCGTGATGTTTATTTCACCGTTACACGCAACCTCAAGTCATGGGCCGCCATTCATGGGTCCCCGTTCTCGTTTCGGGGGGCTGATTTCCAGTTGTATTGAGTTTTTTTTAAATTCTCCTCCCAGACCTGCCTGCATCTACAACAGTTGTTCTTTTGTCCCCCTAAAGCTTCACAGAGCTCTTTGAACTTGACATGGCGACGCCACTTCCCTAAGTCAAAAGGCTGGCTGGCCCACTCAGCCCGAGCCTGCTTCACCGGCATCCCTGCGACTCGCAACTCACCTCAGAGCGATGCTTCGCCCGGCGTGCTAGCGTGAGCTTTTTTCTTTTTTTTTTTTTGCCCGGCTTCCATATTGGTAGGAAGTAGCCTCTGCATTTATCCCGTATTCCTGTTGTACCTTAGTATGTGGAATTTAGGGGTGTAAATAAAAGGAGCCAAGACAGTTGAGAAAGATTTGTGATTTTGTAATTGTCCCGTTTCACAAGCCCATTCGACTCATGTGGCTTATGTGACTTTTATGTTGACAAGGCCGAGTCTGGCGGCCGGCGTTAGCCTTTGTTGCTGAATGTTCAAGTGTCAGCCAAAAGAGCAAGTTTTGTTGTTTTATTTTTTTGTGAAAAGAGAAGGAGGACAGGAGAGAGCAATGAAATGTGTGATTGGTTTGAATGAGCTTGGTGGGGTTGCTTTGGAAGTAAGAAAGGAGGGCGAGTAAATGTGTGTCCCCTGTAGTGTGGAAAAGGCAGCCGTCTTTTGCCGCATGCTTATAAATAGGCTGAGTGGAAGCAGTGCTCTCGCTTACGGCCATACCACCCTGAGCACGCCTGATCTCGTCTGATCTTGGAAGCTAAGCAGGGTCGGGCCTGGTTAGTACTTGGATGGGAGACAGCCTGGGAATACCAGGTGCTGTAAGCTTTTGCCATCCTCAAGCACTTACATGCACATTCTTTCACTTGCTTTTCTTACTTTTACTCCATCTTACTTTACGCTTTCACAAATCTACAACGCATTACCCTTTCTTTTACATGTACGTCCTTGTGTTACATTTCATACGGTCTTTGGAGTCTTCAGAGTCGAAACATTTCAGCGTCAGATGCCGTTTAAGCCCACCTGCATGGCCTGCCATGGGATGGAAACCAATCAGTTGTAGTTTGGCTTAATTATAGCCAGTTGCTCTCAAAACAAAACACTGGAAAATATTCAACAAGAACTCTGTGGAGGGAATGCTGTGGATAAAAGTAACCCAAGCCTGCCAGTAGGGGTCAGTGTACGTTTGAGGAAACTGACAACATGGGGGGGAAAGTCTGTTACAGGATGTCAACGCAGAGCAGAACTACAACCAATCACAGTTACAGCTCATGGGTGGGACAAGCCCAATATTTGCTGTTAAAAACAAACAAACAAACAAAAAAACACCTGCTAATTTAGATCACTTACTTAGGTCACATTAAAGCAACACATCACGAAAGGGAGTGAGCCGTGGGGCAATAACAGCACCGTTTCGTCACAGCCGTGATGTTTATTTCACCGTTACACGCAACCTCAAGTCATGGGCCGCCATTCATGGGTCCCCGTTCTCGTTTCGGGGGGCTGATTTCCAGTTGTATTGAGTTTTTTTTAAATTCTCCTCCCAGACCTGCCTGCATCTACAACAGTTGTTCTTTTGTCCCCCTAAAGCTTCACAGAGCTCTTTGAACTTGACATGGCGACGCCACTTCCCTAAGTCAAAAGGCTGGCTGGCCCACTCAGCCCGAGCCTGCTTCACCGGCATCCCTGCGACTCGCAACTCACCTCAGAGCGATGCTTCGACCGGTGTGCTAGCGTGAGCTTTTTTCTTTTTTTTTTTTTGCCCGGCTTCCATATTGGTAGGAAGTAGCCTCTGCATTTATCCCGTATTCCTGTTGTACCTTAGTATGTGGAATTTAGGGGTGTAAATAAAAGGAGCCAAGACAGTTGAGAAAGATTTGTGATTTTGTAATTGTCCCGTTTCACAAGCCCATTCGACTCATGTGGCTTATGTGACTTTTATGTTGACAAGGCCGAGTCTGGCGGCCGGCGTTAGCCTTTGTTGCTGAATGTTCAAGTGTCAGCCAAAAGAGCAAGTTTTGTTGTTTTATTTTTTTGTGAAAAGAGAAGGAGGACAGGAGAGAGCAATGAAATGTGTGATTGGTTTGAATGAGCTTGGTGGGGTTGCTTTGGAAGTAAGAAAGGAGGGCGAGTAAATGTGTGTCCCCTGTAGTGTGGAAAAGGCAGCCGTCTTTTGCCGCATGCTTATAAATA
Source organism: Salminus brasiliensis (assembly GCF_030463535.1). Lineage (NCBI taxonomy): Eukaryota > Metazoa > Chordata > Actinopteri > Characiformes > Bryconidae > Salminus > Salminus brasiliensis. The sequence goes on along the minus strand of NC_132890.1, from coordinate 15,653,111 downwards.
GGCTGAGTGGAAGCAGTGCTCTCGCTTACGGCCATACCACCCTGAGCACGCCCGATCTCGTCTGATCTCGGAAGCTAAGCAGGGTCGGGCCTGGTTAGTACTTGGATGGGAGACCGCCTGGGAATACCGGGTGCTGTAAGCTTTTGCCATCCTCAAGCACTTACATGCACATTCTTTCACTTGCTTTTCTTACTTTTACTCCATCTTACTTTACGCTTTCACAAATCTACAATGCATTACCCTTTCTTTTACATGTACGTCCTTGTGTTACATTTCATACGGTCTTTGGAGTCTTCAGAGTCGAAACATTTCAGCGTCAGATGCCGTTTAAGCCCACCTGCATGGCCTGCCATGGGATGGAAACCAATCAGTTGTAGTTTGGCTTAATTATAGCCAGTTGCTCTCAAAACAAAACACTGGAAAATATTCAACAAGAACTCTGTGGAGGGAATGCTGTGGATAAAAGTAACCCAAGCCTGCCAGTAGGGGTCAGTGTACGTTTGAGGAAACTGACAACATGGGGGGGAAAGTCTGTTACAGGATGTCAACGCAGAGCAGAACTACAACCAATCACAGTTACAGCTCATGGGTGGGACAAGCCCAATATTTGCTGTTAAAAACAAACAAACAAACAAAAAAACACCTGCTAATTTAGATCACTTACTTAGGTCACATTAAAGCAACACATCACGAAAGGGAGTGAGCCGTGGGGCAATAACAGCACCGTTTCGTCACAGCCGTGATGTTCATTTCACCGTTACACGCAACCTCAAGTCATGGGCCGCCATTCATGGGTCCCCGTTCTCGTTTCGGGGGGCTGATTTCCAGTTGTATTGAGTTTTTTTTAAATTCTCCTCCCAGACCTGCCTGCATCTACAACAGTTGTTCTTTTGTCCCCCTAAAGCTTCACAGAGCTCTTTGAACTTGACATGGCGACGCCACTTCCCTAAGTCAAAAGGCTGGCTGGCCCACTCAGCCCGAGCCTGCTTCACCGGCATCCCTGCGACTCGCAACTCACCTCAGAGCGATGCTTCGACCGGTGTGCTAGCGTGAGCTTTTTTCTTTTTTTTTTTTTGCCCGGCTTCCATATTGGTAGGAAGTAGCCTCTGCATTTATCCCGTATTCCTGTTGTACCTTAGTATGTGGAATTTAGGGGTGTAAATAAAAGGAGCCAAGACAGTTGAGAAAGATTTGTGATTTTGTAATTGTCCCGTTTCACAAGCCCATTCGACTCATGTGGCTTATGTGACTTTTATGTTGACAAGGCCGAGTCTGGCGGCCGGCGTTAGCCTTTGTTGCTGAATGTTCAAGTGTCAGCCAAAAGAGCAAGTTTTGTTGTTTTATTTTTTTGTGAAAAGAGAAGGAGGACAGGAGAGAGCAATGAAATGTGTGATTGGTTTGAATGAGCTTGGTGGGGTTGCTTTGGAAGTAAGAAAGGAGGGCGAGTAAATGTGTGTCCCCTGTAGTGTGGAAAAGGCAGCCGTCTTTTGCCGCATGCTTATAAATAGGCTGAGTGGAAGCAGTGCTCTCGCTTACGGCCATACCACCCTGAGCACGCCCGATCTCGTCTGATCTTGGAAGCTAAGCAGGGTCGGGCCTGGTTAGTACTTGGATGGGAGACCGCCTGGGAATACCAGGTGCTGTAAGGTTTTGCCATCCTCAAGCACTTACATGCACATTCTTTCACTTGCTTTTCTTACTTTTACTCCATCTTACTTTACGCTTTCACAAATCTACAACGCATTACCCTTTCTTTTACATGTACGTCCTTGTGTTACATTTCATACGGTCTTTGGAGTCTTCAGAGTCGAAACATTTCAGCGTCAGATGCCGTTTAAGCCCACCTGCATGGCCTGCCATGGGATGGAAACCAATCAGTTGTAGTTTGGCTTAATTATAGCCAGTTGCTCTCAAAACAAAACACTGGAAAATATTCAACAAGAACTCTGTGGAGGGAATGCTGTGGATAAAAGTAACCCAAGCCTGCCAGTAGGGGTCAGTGTACGTTTGAGGAAACTGACAACATGGGGGGGAAAGTCTGTTACAGGATGTCAACGCAGAGCAGAACTACAACCAATCACAGTTACAGCTCATGGGTGGGACAAGCCCAATATTTGCTGTTAAAAACAAACAAACAAACAAAAAAACACCTGCTAATTTAGATCACTTACTTAGGTCACATTAAAGCAACACATCACGAAAGGGAGTGAGCCGTGGGGCAATAACAGCACCGTTTCGTCACAGCCGTGATGTTTATTTCACCGTTACACGCAACCTCAAGTCATGGGCCGCCATTCATGGGTCCCCGTTCTCGTTTCGGGGGGCTGATTTCCAGTTGTATTGAGTTTTTTTTAAATTCTCCTCCCAGACCTGCCTGCATCTACAACAGTTGTTCTTTTGTCCCCCTAAAGCTTCACAGAGCTCTTTGAACTTGACATGGCGACGCCACTTCCCTAAGTCAAAAGGCTGGCTGGCCCACTCAGCCCGAGCCTGCTTCACCGGCATCCCTGCGACTCGCAACTCACCTCAGAGCGATGCTTCGCCCGGCGTGCTAGCGTGAGCTTTTTTCTTTTTTTTTTTTTGCCCGGCTTCCATATTGGTAGGAAGTAGCCTCTGCATTTATCCCGTATTCCTGTTGTACCTTAGTATGTGGAATTTAGGGGTGTAAATAAAAGGAGCCAAGACAGTTGAGAAAGATTTGTGATTTTGTAATTGTCCCGTTTCACAAGCCCATTCGACTCATGTGGCTTATGTGACTTTTATGTTGACAAGGCCGAGTCTGGCGGCCGGCGTTAGCCTTTGTTGCTGAATGTTCAAGTGTCAGCCAAAAGAGCAAGTTTTGTTGTTTTATTTTTTTGTGAAAAGAGAAGGAGGACAGGAGAGAGCAATGAAATGTGTGATTGGTTTGAATGAGCTTGGTGGGGTTGCTTTGGAAGTAAGAAAGGAGGGCGAGTAAATGTGTGTCCCCTGTAGTGTGGAAAAGGCAGCCGTCTTTTGCCGCATGCTTATAAATAGGCTGAGTGGAAGCAGTGCTCTCGCTTACGGCCATACCACCCTGAGCACGCCTGATCTCGTCTGATCTCGGAAGCTAAGCAGGGTCGGGCCTGGTTAGTACTTGGATGGGAGACCGCCTGGGAATACCGGGTGCTGTAAGCTTTTGCCATCCTCAAGCACTTACATGCACATTCTTTCACTTGCTTTTCTTACTTTTACTCCATCTTACTTTACGCTTTCACAAATCTACAATGCATTACCCTTTCTTTTACATGTACGTCCTTGTGTTACATTTCATACGGTCTTTGGAGTCTTCAGAGTCGAAACATTTCAGCGTCAGATGCCGTTTAAGCCCACCTGCATGGCCTGCCATGGGATGGAAACCAATCAGTTGTAGTTTGGCTTAATTATAGCCAGTTGCTCTCAAAACAAAACACTGGAAAATATTCAACAAGAACTCTGTGGAGGGAATGCTGTGGATAAAAGTAACCCAAGCCTGCCAGTAGGGGTCAGTGTACGTTTGAGGAAACTGACAACATGGGGGGGAAAGTCTGTTACAGGATGTCAACGCAGAGCAGAACTACAACCAATCACAGTTACAGCTCATGGGTGGGACAAGCCCAATATTTGCTGTTAAAAACAAACAAACAAACAAAAAAACACCTGCTAATTTAGATCACTTACTTAGGTCACATTAAAGCAACACATCACGAAAGGGAGTGAGCCGTGGGGCAATAACAGCACCGTTTCGTCACAGCCGTGATGTTTATTTCACCGTTACACGCAACCTCAAGTCATGGGCCGCCATTCATGGGTCCCCGTTCTCGTTTCGGGGGGCTGATTTCCAGTTGTATTGAGTTTTTTTTAAATTCTCCTCCCAGACCTGCCTGCATCTACAACAGTTGTTCTTTTGTCCCCCTAAAGCTTCACAGAGCTCTTTGAACTTGACATGGCGACGCCACTTCCCTAAGTCAAAAGGCTGGCTGGCCCACTCAGCCCGAGCCTGCTTCACCGGCATCCCTGCGACTCGCAACTCACCTCAGAGCGATGCTTCGCCCGGCGTGCTAGCGTGAGCTTTTTTCTTTTTTTTTTTTTGCCCGGCTTCCATATTGGTAGGAAGTAGCCTCTGCATTTATCCCGTATTCCTGTTGTACCTTAGTATGTGGAATTTAGGGGTGTAAATAAAAGGAGCCAAGACAGTTGAGAAAGATTTGTGATTTTGTAATTGTCCCGTTTCACAAGCCCATTCGACTCATGTGGCTTATGTGACTTTTATGTTGACAAGGCCGAGTCTGGCGGCCGGCGTTAGCCTTTGTTGCTGAATGTTCAAGTGTCAGCCAAAAGAGCAAGTTTTGTTGTTTTATTTTTTTGTGAAAAGAGAAGGAGGACAGGAGAGAGCAATGAAATGTGTGATTGGTTTGAATGAGCTTGGTGGGGTTGCTTTGGAAGTAAGAAAGGAGGGCGAGTAAATGTGTGTCCCCTGTAGTGTGGAAAAGGCAGCCGTCTTTTGCCGCATGCTTATAAATAGGCTGAGTGGAAGCAGTGCTCTCGCTTACGGCCATACCACCCTGAGCACGCCCGATCTCGTCTGATCTTGGAAGCTAAGCAGGGTCGGGCCTGGTTAGTACTTGGATGGGAGACCGCCTGGGAATACCAGGTGCTGTAAGGTTTTGCCATCCTCAAGCACTTACATGCACATTCTTTCACTTGCTTTTCTTACTTTTACTCCATCTTACTTTACGCTTTCACAAATCTACAACGCATTACCCTTTCTTTTACATGTACGTCCTTGTGTTACATTTCATACGGTCTTTGGAGTCTTCAGAGTCGAAACATTTCAGCGTCAGATGCCGTTTAAGCCCACCTGCATGGCCTGCCATGGGATGGAAACCAATCAGTTGTAGTTTGGCTTAATTATAGCCAGTTGCTCTCAAAACAAAACACTGGAAAATATTCAACAAGAACTCTGTGGAGGGAATGCTGTGGATAAAAGTAACCCAAGCCTGCCAGTAGGGGTCAGTGTACGTTTGAGGAAACTGACAACATGGGGGGGAAAGTCTGTTACAGGATGTCAACGCAGAGCAGAACTACAACCAATCACAGTTACAGCTCATGGGTGGGACAAGCCCAATATTTGCTGTTAAAAACAAACAAACAAACAAAAAAACACCTGCTAATTTAGATCACTTACTTAGGTCACATTAAAGCAACACATCACGAAAGGGAGTGAGCCGTGGGGCAATAACAGCACCGTTTCGTCACAGCCGTGATGTTTATTTCACCGTTACACGCAACCTCAAGTCATGGGCCGCCATTCATGGGTCCCCGTTCTCGTTTCGGGGGGCTGATTTCCAGTTGTATTGAGTTTTTTTTAAATTCTCCTCCCAGACCTGCCTGCATCTACAACAGTTGTTCTTTTGTCCCCCTAAAGCTTCACAGAGCTCTTTGAACTTGACATGGCGACGCCACTTCCCTAAGTCAAAAGGCTGGCTGGCCCACTCAGCCCGAGCCTGCTTCACCGGCATCCCTGCGACTCGCAACTCACCTCAGAGCGATGCTTCGACCGGTGTGCTAGCGTGAGCTTTTTTCTTTTTTTTTTTTTGCCCGGCTTCCATATTGGTAGGAAGTAGCCTCTGCATTTATCCCGTATTCCTGTTGTACCTTAGTATGTGGAATTTAGGGGTGTAAATAAAAGGAGCCAAGACAGTTGAGAAAGATTTGTGATTTTGTAATTGTCCCGTTTCACAAGCCCATTCGACTCATGTGGCTTATGTGACTTTTATGTTGACAAGGCCGAGTCTGGCGGCCGGCGTTAGCCTTTGTTGCTGAATGTTCAAGTGTCAGCCAAAAGAGCAAGTTTTGTTGTTTTATTTTTTTGTGAAAAGAGAAGGAGGACAGGAGAGAGCAATGAAATGTGTGATTGGTTTGAATGAGCTTGGTGGGGTTGCTTTGGAAGTAAGAAAGGAGGGCGAGTAAATGTGTGTCCCCTGTAGTGTGGAAAAGGCAGCCGTCTTTTGCCGCATGCTTATAAATAGGCTGAGTGGAAGCAGTGCTCTCGCTTACGGCCATACCACCCTGAGCACGCCCGATCTCGTCTGATCTCGGAAGCTAAGCAGGGTCGGGCCTGGTTAGTACTTGGATGGGAGACCGCCTGGGAATACCGGGTGCTGTAAGCTTTTGCCATCCTCAAGCACTTACATGCACATTCTTTCACTTGCTTTTCTTACTTTTACTCCATCTTACTTTACGCTTTCACAAATCTACAATGCATTACCCTTTCTTTTACATGTACGTCCTTGTGTTACATTTCATACGGTCTTTGGAGTCTTCAGAGTCGAAACATTTCAGCGTCAGATGCCGTTTAAGCCCACCTGCATGGCCTGCCATGGGATGGAAACCAATCAGTTGTAGTTTGGCTTAATTATAGCCAGTTGCTCTCAAAACAAAACACTGGAAAATATTCAACAAGAACTCTGTGGAGGGAATGCTGTGGATAAAAGTAACCCAAGCCTGCCAGTAGGGGTCAGTGTACGTTTGAGGAAACTGACAACATGGGGGGGAAAGTCTGTTACAGGATGTCAACGCAGAGCAGAACTACAACCAATCACAGTTACAGCTCATGGGTGGGACAAGCCCAATATTTGCTGTTAAAAACAAACAAACAAACAAAAAAACACCTGCTAATTTAGATCACTTACTTAGGTCACATTAAAGCAACACATCACGAAAGGGAGTGAGCCGTGGGGCAATAACAGCACCGTTTCGTCACAGCCGTGATGTTCATTTCACCGTTACACGCAACCTCAAGTCATGGGCCGCCATTCATGGGTCCCCGTTCTCGTTTCGGGGGGCTGATTTCCAGTTGTATTGAGTTTTTTTTAAATTCTCCTCCCAGACCTGCCTGCATCTACAACAGTTGTTCTTTTGTCCCCCTAAAGCTTCACAGAGCTCTTTGAACTTGACATGGCGACGCCACTTCCCTAAGTCAAAAGGCTGGCTGGCCCACTCAGCCCGAGCCTGCTTCACCGGCATCCCTGCGACTCGCAACTCACCTCAGAGCGATGCTTCGACCGGTGTGCTAGCGTGAGCTTTTTTCTTTTTTTTTTTTTGCCCGGCTTCCATATTGGTAGGAAGTAGCCTCTGCATTTATCCCGTATTCCTGTTGTACCTTAGTATGTGGAATTTAGGGGTGTAAATAAAAGGAGCCAAGACAGTTGAGAAAGATTTGTGATTTTGTAATTGTCCCGTTTCACAAGCCCATTCGACTCATGTGGCTTATGTGACTTTTATGTTGACAAGGCCGAGTCTGGCGGCCGGCGTTAGCCTTTGTTGCTGAATGTTCAAGTGTCAGCCAAAAGAGCAAGTTTTGTTGTTTTATTTTTTTGTGAAAAGAGAAGGAGGACAGGAGAGAGCAATGAAATGTGTGATTGGTTTGAATGAGCTTGGTGGGGTTGCTTTGGAAGTAAGAAAGGAGGGCGAGTAAATGTGTGTCCCCTGTAGTGTGGAAAAGGCAGCCGTCTTTTGCCGCATGCTTATAAATAGGCTGAGTGGAAGCAGTGCTCTCGCTTACGGCCATACCACCCTGAGCACGCCTGATCTCGTCTGATCTTGGAAGCTAAGCAGGGTCGGGCCTGGTTAGTACTTGGATGGGAGACCGCCTGGGAATACCAGGTGCTGTAAGCTTTTGCCATCCTCAAGCACTTACATGCACATTCTTTCACTTGCTTTTCTTACTTTTACTCCATCTTACTTTACGCTTTCACAAATCTACAACGCATTACCCTTTCTTTTACATGTACGTCCTTGTGTTACATTTCATACGGTCTTTGGAGTCTTCAGAGTCGAAACATTTCAGCGTCAGATGCCGTTTAAGCCCACCTGCATGGCCTGCCATGGGATGGAAACCAATCAGTTGTAGTTTGGCTTAATTATAGCCAGTTGCTCTCAAAACAAAACACTGGAAAATATTCAACAAGAACTCTGTGGAGGGAATGCTGTGGATAAAAGTAACCCAAGCCTGCCAGTAGGGGTCAGTGTACGTTTGAGGAAACTGACAACATGGGGGGGAAAGTCTGTTACAGGATGTCAACGCAGAGCAGAACTACAACCAATCACAGTTACAGCTCATGGGTGGGACAAGCCCAATATTTGCTGTTAAAAACAAACAAACAAACAAAAAAACACCTGCTAATTTAGATCACTTACTTAGGTCACATTAAAGCAACACATCACGAAAGGGAGTGAGCCGTGGGGCAATAACAGCACCGTTTCGTCACAGCCGTGATGTTTATTTCACCGTTACACGCAACCTCAAGTCATGGGCCGCCATTCATGGGTCCCCGTTCTCGTTTCGGGGGGCTGATTTCCAGTTGTATTGAGTTTTTTTTAAATTCTCCTCCCAGACCTGCCTGCATCTACAACAGTTGTTCTTTTGTCCCCCTAAAGCTTCACAGAGCTCTTTGAACTTGACATGGCGACGCCACTTCCCTAAGTCAAAAGGCTGGCTGGCCCACTCAGCCCGAGCCTGCTTCACCGGCATCCCTGCGACTCGCAACTCACCTCAGAGCGATGCTTCGCCCGGCGTGCTAGCGTGAGCTTTTTTCTTTTTTTTTTTTTGCCCGGCTTCCATATTGGTAGGAAGTAGCCTCTGCATTTATCCCGTATTCCTGTTGTACCTTAGTATGTGGAATTTAGGGGTGTAAATAAAAGGAGCCAAGACAGTTGAGAAAGATTTGTGATTTTGTAATTGTCCCGTTTCACAAGCCCATTCGACTCATGTGGCTTATGTGACTTTTATGTTGACAAGGCCGAGTCTGGCGGCCGGCGTTAGCCTTTGTTGCTGAATGTTCAAGTGTCAGCCAAAAGAGCAAGTTTTGTTGTTTTATTTTTTTGTGAAAAGAGAAGGAGGACAGGAGAGAGCAATGAAATGTGTGATTGGTTTGAATGAGCTTGGTGGGGTTGCTTTGGAAGTAAGAAAGGAGGGCGAGTAAATGTGTGTCCCCTGTAGTGTGGAAAAGGCAGCCGTCTTTTGCCGCATGCTTATAAATAGGCTGAGTGGAAGCAGTGCTCTCGCTTACGGCCATACCACCCTGAGCACGCCTGATCTCGTCTGATCTCGGAAGCTAAGCAGGGTCGGGCCTGGTTAGTACTTGGATGGGAGACCGCCTGGGAATACCGGGTGCTGTAAGCTTTTGCCATCCTCAAGCACTTACATGCACATTCTTTCACTTGCTTTTCTTACTTTTACTCCATCTTACTTTACGCTTTCACAAATCTACAATGCATTACCCTTTCTTTTACATGTACGTCCTTGTGTTACATTTCATACGGTCTTTGGAGTCTTCAGAGTCGAAACATTTCAGCGTCAGATGCCGTTTAAGCCCACCTGCATGGCCTGCCATGGGATGGAAACCAATCAGTTGTAGTTTGGCTTAATTATAGCCAGTTGCTCTCAAAACAAAACACTGGAAAATATTCAACAAGAACTCTGTGGAGGGAATGCTGTGGATAAAAGTAACCCAAGCCTGCCAGTAGGGGTCAGTGTACGTTTGAGGAAACTGACAACATGGGGGGGAAAGTCTGTTACAGGATGTCAACGCAGAGCAGAACTACAACCAATCACAGTTACAGCTCATGGGTGGGACAAGCCCAATATTTGCTGTTAAAAACAAACAAACAAACAAAAAAACACCTGCTAATTTAGATCACTTACTTAGGTCACATTAAAGCAACACATCACGAAAGGGAGTGAGCCGTGGGGCAATAACAGCACCGTTTCGTCACAGCCGTGATGTTTATTTCACCGTTACACGCAACCTCAAGTCATGGGCCGCCATTCATGGGTCCCCGTTCTCGTTTCGGGGGGCTGATTTCCAGTTGTATTGAGTTTTTTTTAAATTCTCCTCCCAGACCTGCCTGCATCTACAACAGTTGTTCTTTTGTCCCCCTAAAGCTTCACAGAGCTCTTTGAACTTGACATGGCGACGCCACTTCCCTAAGTCAAAAGGCTGGCTGGCCCACTCAGCCCGAGCCTGCTTCACCGGCATCCCTGCGACTCGCAACTCACCTCAGAGCGATGCTTCGCCCGGCGTGCTAGCGTGAGCTTTTTTCTTTTTTTTTTTTTGCCCGGCTTCCATATTGGTAGGAAGTAGCCTCTGCATTTATCCCGTATTCCTGTTGTACCTTAGTATGTGGAATTTAGGGGTGTAAATAAAAGGAGCCAAGACAGTTGAGAAAGATTTGTGATTTTGTAATTGTCCCGTTTCACAAGCCCATTCGACTCATGTGGCTTATGTGACTTTTATGTTGACAAGGCCGAGTCTGGCGGCCGGCGTTAGCCTTTGTTGCTGAATGTTCAAGTGTCAGCCAAAAGAGCAAGTTTTGTTGTTTTATTTTTTTGTGAAAAGAGAAGGAGGACAGGAGAGAGCAATGAAATGTGTGATTGGTTTGAATGAGCTTGGTGGGGTTGCTTTGGAAGTAAGAAAGGAGGGCGAGTAAATGTGTGTCCCCTGTAGTGTGGAAAAGGCAGCCGTCTTTTGCCGCATGCTTATAAATAGGCTGAGTGGAAGCAGTGCTCTCGCTTACGGCCATACCACCCTGAGCACGCCCGATCTTGTCTGATCTCGGAAGCTAAGCAGGGTCGGGCCTGGTTAGTACTTGGATGGGAGACCACCTGGGAATACCGGGTGCTGTAAGCTTTTGCCATCCTCAAGCACTTACATGCACATTCTTTCACTTGCTTTTCTTACTTTTACTCCATCTTACTTTACGCTTTCACAAATCTACAACGCATTACCCTTTC
>NC_132890.1:15619816-15637316 GCF_030463535.1 Salminus brasiliensis | reverse complement strand
GCCGTGATGTTCATTTCACCGTTACACGCAACCTCAAGTCATGGGCCGCCATTCATGGGTCCCCGTTCTCGTTTCGGGGGGCTGATTTCCAGTTGTATTGAGTTTTTTTTAAATTCTCCTCCCAGACCTGCCTGCATCTACAACAGTTGTTCTTTTGTCCCCCTAAAGCTTCACAGAGCTCTTTGAACTTGACATGGCGACGCCACTTCCCTAAGTCAAAAGGCTGGCTGGCCCACTCAGCCCGAGCCTGCTTCACCGGCATCCCTGCGACTCGCAACTCACCTCAGAGCGATGCTTCGACCGGTGTGCTAGCGTGAGCTTTTTTCTTTTTTTTTTTTTGCCCGGCTTCCATATTGGTAGGAAGTAGCCTCTGCATTTATCCCGTATTCCTGTTGTACCTTAGTATGTGGAATTTAGGGGTGTAAATAAAAGGAGCCAAGACAGTTGAGAAAGATTTGTGATTTTGTAATTGTCCCGTTTCACAAGCCCATTCGACTCATGTGGCTTATGTGACTTTTATGTTGACAAGGCCGAGTCTGGCGGCCGGCGTTAGCCTTTGTTGCTGAATGTTCAAGTGTCAGCCAAAAGAGCAAGTTTTGTTGTTTTATTTTTTTGTGAAAAGAGAAGGAGGACAGGAGAGAGCAATGAAATGTGTGATTGGTTTGAATGAGCTTGGTGGGGTTGCTTTGGAAGTAAGAAAGGAGGGCGAGTAAATGTGTGTCCCCTGTAGTGTGGAAAAGGCAGCCGTCTTTTGCCGCATGCTTATAAATAGGCTGAGTGGAAGCAGTGCTCTCGCTTACGGCCATACCACCCTGAGCAGGCCTGATCTCGTCTGATCTTGGAAGCTAAGCAGGGTCGGGCCTGGTTAGTACTTGGATGGGAGACCGCCTGGGAATACCAGGTGCTGTAAGCTTTTGCCATCCTCAAGCACTTACATGCACATTCTTTCACTTGCTTTTCTTACTTTTACTCCATCTTACTTTACGCTTTCACAAATCTACAACGCATTACCCTTTCTTTTACATGTACGTCCTTGTGTTACATTTCATACGGTCTTTGGAGTCTTCAGAGTCGAAACATTTCAGCGTCAGATGCCGTTTAAGCCCACCTGCATGGCCTGCCATGGGATGGAAACCAATCAGTTGTAGTTTGGCTTAATTATAGCCAGTTGCTCTCAAAACAAAACACTGGAAAATATTCAACAAGAACTCTGTGGAGGGAATGCTGTGGATAAAAGTAACCCAAGCCTGCCAGTAGGGGTCAGTGTACGTTTGAGGAAACTGACAACATGGGGGGGAAAGTCTGTTACAGGATGTCAACGCAGAGCAGAACTACAACCAATCACAGTTACAGCTCATGGGTGGGACAAGCCCAATATTTGCTGTTAAAAACAAACAAACAAACAAAAAAACACCTGCTAATTTAGATCACTTACTTAGGTCACATTAAAGCAACACATCACGAAAGGGAGTGAGCCGTGGGGCAATAACAGCACCGTTTCGTCACAGCCGTGATGTTTATTTCACCGTTACACGCAACCTCAAGTCATGGGCCGCCATTCATGGGTCCCCGTTCTCGTTTCGGGGGGCTGATTTCCAGTTGTATTGAGTTTTTTTTAAATTCTCCTCCCAGACCTGCCTGCATCTACAACAGTTGTTCTTTTGTCCCCCTAAAGCTTCACAGAGCTCTTTGAACTTGACATGGCGACGCCACTTCCCTAAGTCAAAAGGCTGGCTGGCCCACTCAGCCCGAGCCTGCTTCACCGGCATCCCTGCGACTCGCAACTCACCTCAGAGCGATGCTTCGCCCGGCGTGCTAGCGTGAGCTTTTTTCTTTTTTTTTTTTTGCCCGGCTTCCATATTGGTAGGAAGTAGCCTCTGCATTTATCCCGTATTCCTGTTGTACCTTAGTATGTGGAATTTAGGGGTGTAAATAAAAGGAGCCAAGACAGTTGAGAAAGATTTGTGATTTTGTAATTGTCCCGTTTCACAAGCCCATTCGACTCATGTGGCTTATGTGACTTTTATGTTGACAAGGCCGAGTCTGGCGGCCGGCGTTAGCCTTTGTTGCTGAATGTTCAAGTGTCAGCCAAAAGAGCAAGTTTTGTTGTTTTATTTTTTTGTGAAAAGAGAAGGAGGACAGGAGAGAGCAATGAAATGTGTGATTGGTTTGAATGAGCTTGGTGGGGTTGCTTTGGAAGTAAGAAAGGAGGGCGAGTAAATGTGTGTCCCCTGTAGTGTGGAAAAGGCAGCCGTCTTTTGCCGCATGCTTATAAATAGGCTGAGTGGAAGCAGTGCTCTCGCTTACGGCCATACCACCCTGAGCACGCCTGATCTCGTCTGATCTTGGAAGCTAAGCAGGGTCGGGCCTGGTTAGTACTTGGATGGGAGACAGCCTGGGAATACCAGGTGCTGTAAGCTTTTGCCATCCTCAAGCACTTACATGCACATTCTTTCACTTGCTTTTCTTACTTTTACTCCATCTTACTTTACGCTTTCACAAATCTACAACGCATTACCCTTTCTTTTACATGTACGTCCTTGTGTTACATTTCATACGGTCTTTGGAGTCTTCAGAGTCGAAACATTTCAGCGTCAGATGCCGTTTAAGCCCACCTGCATGGCCTGCCATGGGATGGAAACCAATCAGTTGTAGTTTGGCTTAATTATAGCCAGTTGCTCTCAAAACAAAACACTGGAAAATATTCAACAAGAACTCTGTGGAGGGAATGCTGTGGATAAAAGTAACCCAAGCCTGCCAGTAGGGGTCAGTGTACGTTTGAGGAAACTGACAACATGGGGGGGAAAGTCTGTTACAGGATGTCAACGCAGAGCAGAACTACAACCAATCACAGTTACAGCTCATGGGTGGGACAAGCCCAATATTTGCTGTTAAAAACAAACAAACAAACAAAAAAACACCTGCTAATTTAGATCACTTACTTAGGTCACATTAAAGCAACACATCACGAAAGGGAGTGAGCCGTGGGGCAATAACAGCACCGTTTCGTCACAGCCGTGATGTTTATTTCACCGTTACACGCAACCTCAAGTCATGGGCCGCCATTCATGGGTCCCCGTTCTCGTTTCGGGGGGCTGATTTCCAGTTGTATTGAGTTTTTTTAAAATTCTCCTCCCAGACCTGCCTGCATCTACAACAGTTGTTCTTTTGTCCCCCTAAAGCTTCACAGAGCTCTTTGAACTTGACATGGCGACGCCACTTCCCTAAGTCAAAAGGCTGGCTGGCCCACTCAGCCCGAGCCTGCTTCACCGGCATCCCTGCGACTCGCAACTCACCTCAGAGCGATGCTTCGCCCGGCGTGCTAGCGTGAGCTTTTTTCTTTTTTTTTTTTTTGCCCGGCTTCCATATTGGTAGGAAGTAGCCTCTGCATTTATCCCGTATTCCTGTTGTACCTTAGTATGTGGAATTTAGGGGTGTAAATAAAAGGAGCCAAGACAGTTGAGAAAGATTTGTGATTTTGTAATTGTCCCGTTTCACAAGCCCATTCGACTCATGTGGCTTATGTGACTTTTATGTTGACAAGGCCGAGTCTGGCGGCCGGCGTTAGCCTTTGTTGCTGAATGTTCAAGTGTCAGCCAAAAGAGCAAGTTTTGTTGTTTTATTTTTTTTGTGAAAAGAGAAGGAGGACAGGAGAGAGCAATGAAATGTGTGATTGGTTTGAATGAGCTTGGTGGGGTTGCTTTGGAAGTAAGAAAGGAGGGCGAGTAAATGTGTGTCCCCTGTAGTGTGGAAAAGGCAGCCGTCTTTTGCCGCATGCTGATAAATAGGCTGAGTGGAAGCAGCGCTCTCGCTTACGGCCATACCACCCTGAGCACGCCCGATCTCGTCTGATCTCGGAAGCTAAGCAGGGTCGGGCCTGGTTAGTACTTGGATGGGAGACCGCCTGGGAATACCAGGTGCTGTAAGCTTTTGCCATCCTCAAGCACTTACATGCACATTCTTTCACTTGCTTTTCTTACTTTTACTCCATCTTACTTTACGCTTTCACAAATCTACAACGCATTACCCTTTCTTTTACATGTACGTCCTTGTGTTACATTTCATACGGTCTTTGGAGTCTTCAGAGTCGAAACATTTCAGCGTCAGATGCCGTTTAAGCCCACCTGCATGGCCTGCCATGGGATGGAAACCAATCAGTTGTAGTTTGGCTTAATTATAGCCAGTTGCTCTCAAAACAAAACACTGGAAAATATTCAACAAGAACTCTGTGGAGGGAATGCTGTGGATAAAAGTAACCCAAGCCTGCCAGTAGGGGTCAGTGTACGTTTGAGGAAACTGACAACATGGGGGGGAAAGTCTGTTACAGGATGTCAACGCAGAGCAGAACTACAACCAATCACAGTTACAGCTCATGGGTGGGACAAGCCCAATATTTGCTGTTAAAAACAAACAAACAAACAAAAAAACACCTGCTAATTTAGATCACTTACTTAGGTCACATTAAAGCAACACATCACGAAAGGGAGTGAGCCGTGGGGCAATAACAGCACCGTTTCGTCACAGCCGTGATGTTTATTTCACCGTTACACGCAACCTCAAGTCATGGGCCGCCATTCATGGGTCCCCGTTCTCGTTTCGGGGGGCTGATTTCCAGTTGTATTGAGTTTTTTTAAAATTCTCCTCCCAGACCTGCCTGCATCTACAACAGTTGTTCTTTTGTCCCCCTAAAGCTTCACAGAGCTCTTTGAACTTGACATGGCGACGCCACTTCCCTAAGTCAAAAGGCTGGCTGGCCCACTCAGCCCGAGCCTGCTTCACCGGCATCCCTGCGACTCGCAACTCACCTCAGAGCGATGCTTCGCCCGGCGTGCTAGCGTGAGCTTTTTTCTTTTTTTTTTTTTGTCCGGCTTCCATATTGGTAGTAAGTAGCCTCTGCATTTATCCCGTATTCCTGTTGTACCTTAGTATGTGGAATTTAGGGGTGTAAATAAAAGGAGCCAAGACAGTTGAGAAAGATTTGTGATTTTGTAATTGTCCCGTTTCACAAGCCCATTCGACTCATGTGGCTTATGTGACTTTTATGTTGACAAGGCCGAGTCTGGCGGCCGGCGTTAGCCTTTGTTGCTGAATGTTCAAGTGTCAGCCAAAAGAGCAAGTTTTGTTGTTTTATTTTTTTTGTGAAAAGAGAAGGAGGACAGGAGAGAGCAATGAAATGTGTGATTGGTTTGAATGAGCTTGGTGGGGTTGCTTTGGAAGTAAGAAAGGAGGGCGAGTAAATGTGTGTCCCCTGTAGTGTGGAAAAGGCAGCCGTCTTTTGCCGCATGCTTATAAATAGGCTGAGTGGAAGCAGTGCTCTCGCTTACGGCCATACCACCCTGAGCACGCCCGATCTCGTCTGATCTCGGAAGCTAAGCAGGGTCGGGCCTGGTTAGTACTTGGATGGGAGACCGCCTGGGAATACCAGGTGCTGTAAGCTTTTGCCATCCTCAAGCACATTCTTTCACTTGCTTTTCTTACTTTTACTCCATCTTACTTTACGCTTTCACAAATCTACAACGCATTACCCTTTCTTTTACATGTACGTCCTTGTGTTACATTTCATACGGTCTTTGGAGTCTTCAGAGTCGAAACATTTCAGCGTCAGATGCCGTTTAAGCCCACCTGCATGGCCTGCCATGGGATGGAAACCAATCAGTTGTAGTTTGGCTTAATTATAGCCAGTTGCTCTCAAAACAAAACACTGGAAAATATTCAACAAGAACTCTGTGGAGGGAATGCTGTGGATAAAAGTAACCCAAGCCTGCCAGTAGGGGTCAGTGTACGTTTGAGGAAACTGACAACATGGGGGGGAAAGTCTGTTACAGGATGTCAACGCAGAGCAGAACTACAACCAATCACAGTTACAGCTCATGGGTGGGACAAGCCCAATATTTGCTGTTAAAAACAAACAAACAAACAAAAAAACACCTGCTAATTTAGATCACTTACTTAGGTCACATTAAAGCAACACATCACGAAAGGGAGTGAGCCGTGGGGCAATAACAGCACCGTTTCGTCACAGCCGTGATGTTTATTTCACCGTTACACGCAACCTCAAGTCATGGGCCGCCATTCATGGGTCCCCGTTCTCGTTTCGGGGGGCTGATTTCCAGTTGTATTGAGTTTTTTTTAAATTCTCCTCCCAGACCTGCCTGCATCTACAACAGTTGTTCTTTTGTCCCCCTAAAGCTTCACAGAGCTCTTTGAACTTGACATGGCGACGCCACTTCCCTAAGTCAAAAGGCTGG
Organism: Salminus brasiliensis; assembly: GCF_030463535.1. Lineage (NCBI taxonomy): Eukaryota > Metazoa > Chordata > Actinopteri > Characiformes > Bryconidae > Salminus > Salminus brasiliensis. The sequence continues at coordinate 15,631,068 of NC_132890.1, read as the reverse complement.
CTGGCCCACTCAGCCCGAGCCTGCTTCACCGGCATCCCTGCGACTCGCAACTCACCTCAGAGCGATGCTTCGCCCGGCGTGCTAGCGTGAGCTTTTTTCTTTTTTTTTTTTTGCCCGGCTTCCATATTGGTAGGAAGTAGCCTCTGCATTTATCCCGTATTCCTGTTGTACCTTAGTATGTGGAATTTAGGGGTGTAAATAAAAGGAGCCAAGACAGTTGAGAAAGATTTGTGATTTTGTAATTGTCCCGTTTCACAAGCCCATTCGACTCATGTGGCTTATGTGACTTTTATGTTGACAAGGCCGAGTCTGGCGGCCGGCGTTAGCCTTTGTTGCTGAATGTTCAAGTGTCAGCCAAAAGAGCAAGTTTTGTTGTTTTATTTTTTTGTGAAAAGAGAAGGAGGACAGGAGAGAGCAATGAAATGTGTGATTGGTTTGAATGAGCTTGGTGGGGTTGCTTTGGAAGTAAGAAAGGAGGGCGAGTAAATGTGTGTCCCCTGTAGTGTGGAAAAGGCAGCCGTCTTTTGCCGCATGCTTATAAATAGGCTGAGTGGAAGCAGTGCTCTCGCTTACGGCCATACCACCCTGAGCACGCCCGATCTCGTCTGATCTCGGAAGCTAAGCAGGGTCGGGCCTGGTTAGTACTTGGATGGGAGACCACCTGGGAATACCGGGTGCTGTAAGCTTTTGCCATCCTCAAGCACTTACATGCACATTCTTTCACTTGCTTTTCTTACTTTTACTCCATCTTACTTTACGCTTTCACAAATCTACAACGCATTACCCTTTCTTTTACATGTACGTCCTTGTGTTACATTTCATACGGTCTTTGGAGTCTTCAGAGTCGAAACATTTCAGCGTCAGATGCCGTTTAAGCCCACCTGCATGGCCTGCCATGGGATGGAAACCAATCAGTTGTAGTTTGGCTTAATTATAGCCAGTTGCTCTCAAAACAAAACACTGGAAAATATTCAACAAGAACTCTGTGGAGGGAATGCTGTGGATAAAAGTAACCCAAGCCTGCCAGTAGGGGTCAGTGTACGTTTGAGGAAACTGACAACATGGGGGGGAAAGTCTGTTACAGGATGTCAACGCAGAGCAGAACTACAACCAATCACAGTTACAGCTCATGGGTGGGACAAGCCCAATATTTGCTGTTAAAAACAAACAAACAAACAAAAAAACACCTGCTAATTTAGATCACTTACTTAGGTCACATTAAAGCAACACATCACGAAAGGGAGTGAGCCGTGGGGCAATAACAGCACCGTTTCGTCACAGCCGTGATGTTTATTTCACCGTTACACGCAACCTCAAGTCATGGGCCGCCATTCATGGGTCCCCGTTCTCGTTTCGGGGGGCTGATTTCCAGTTGTATTGAGTTTTTTTTAAATTCTCCTCCCAGACCTGCCTGCATCTACAACAGTTGTTCTTTTGTCCCCCTAAAGCTTCACAGAGCTCTTTGAACTTGACATGGCGACGCCACTTCCCTAAGTCAAAAGGCTGGCTGGCCCACTCAGCCCGAGCCTGCTTCACCGGCATCCCTGCGACTCGCAACTCACCTCAGAGCGATGCTTCGACCGGTGTGCTAGCGTGAGCTTTTTTCTTTTTTTTTTTTTGCCCGGCTTCCATATTGGTAGGAAGTAGCCTCTGCATTTATCCCGTATTCCTGTTGTACCTTAGTATGTGGAATTTAGGGGTGTAAATAAAAGGAGCCAAGACAGTTGAGAAAGATTTGTGATTTTGTAATTGTCCCGTTTCACAAGCCCATTCGACTCATGTGGCTTATGTGACTTTTATGTTGACAAGGCCGAGTCTGGCGGCCGGCGTTAGCCTTTGTTGCTGAATGTTCAAGTGTCAGCCAAAAGAGCAAGTTTTGTTGTTTTATTTTTTTGTGAAAAGAGAAGGAGGACAGGAGAGAGCAATGAAATGTGTGATTGGTTTGAATGAGCTTGGTGGGGTTGCTTTGGAAGTAAGAAAGGAGGGCGAGTAAATGTGTGTCCCCTGTAGTGTGGAAAAGGCAGCCGTCTTTTGCCGCATGCTTATAAATAGGCTGAGTGGAAGCAGTGCTCTCGCTTACGGCCATACCACCCTGAGCACGCCTGATCTCGTCTGATCTCGGAAGCTAAGCAGGGTCGGGCCTGGTTAGTACTTGGATGGGAGACCGCCTGGGAATACCGGGTGCTGTAAGCTTTTGCCATCCTCAAGCACTTACATGCACATTCTTTCACTTGCTTTTCTTACTTTTACTCCATCTTACTTTACGCTTTCACAAATCTACAATGCATTACCCTTTCTTTTACATGTACGTCCTTGTGTTACATTTCATACGGTCTTTGGAGTCTTCAGAGTCGAAACATTTCAGCGTCAGATGCCGTTTAAGCCCACCTGCATGGCCTGCCATGGGATGGAAACCAATCAGTTGTAGTTTGGCTTAATTATAGCCAGTTGCTCTCAAAACAAAACACTGGAAAATATTCAACAAGAACTCTGTGGAGGGAATGCTGTGGATAAAAGTAACCCAAGCCTGCCAGTAGGGGTCAGTGTACGTTTGAGGAAACTGACAACATGGGGGGGAAAGTCTGTTACAGGATGTCAACGCAGAGCAGAACTACAACCAATCACAGTTACAGCTCATGGGTGGGACAAGCCCAATATTTGCTGTTAAAAACAAACAAACAAACAAAAAAACACCTGCTAATTTAGATCACTTACTTAGGTCACATTAAAGCAACACATCACGAAAGGGAGTGAGCCGTGGGGCAATAACAGCACCGTTTCGTCACAGCCGTGATGTTCATTTCACCGTTACACGCAACCTCAAGTCATGGGCCGCCATTCATGGGTCCCCGTTCTCGTTTCGGGGGGCTGATTTCCAGTTGTATTGAGTTTTTTTTAAATTCTCCTCCCAGACCTGCCTGCATCTACAACAGTTGTTCTTTTGTCCCCCTAAAGCTTCACAGAGCTCTTTGAACTTGACATGGCGACGCCACTTCCCTAAGTCAAAAGGCTGGCTGGCCCACTCAGCCCGAGCCTGCTTCACCGGCATCCCTGCGACTCGCAACTCACCTCAGAGCGATGCTTCGACCGGTGTGCTAGCGTGAGCTTTTTTCTTTTTTTTTTTTTGCCCGGCTTCCATATTGGTAGGAAGTAGCCTCTGCATTTATCCCGTATTCCTGTTGTACCTTAGTATGTGGAATTTAGGGGTGTAAATAAAAGGAGCCAAGACAGTTGAGAAAGATTTGTGATTTTGTAATTGTCCCGTTTCACAAGCCCATTCGACTCATGTGGCTTATGTGACTTTTATGTTGACAAGGCCGAGTCTGGCGGCCGGCGTTAGCCTTTGTTGCTGAATGTTCAAGTGTCAGCCAAAAGAGCAAGTTTTGTTGTTTTATTTTTTTGTGAAAAGAGAAGGAGGACAGGAGAGAGCAATGAAATGTGTGATTGGTTTGAATGAGCTTGGTGGGGTTGCTTTGGAAGTAAGAAAGGAGGGCGAGTAAATGTGTGTCCCCTGTAGTGTGGAAAAGGCAGCCGTCTTTTGCCGCATGCTTATAAATAGGCTGAGTGGAAGCAGTGCTCTCGCTTACGGCCATACCACCCTGAGCAGGCCTGATCTCGTCTGATCTTGGAAGCTAAGCAGGGTCGGGCCTGGTTAGTACTTGGATGGGAGACCGCCTGGGAATACCAGGTGCTGTAAGCTTTTGCCATCCTCAAGCACTTACATGCACATTCTTTCACTTGCTTTTCTTACTTTTACTCCATCTTACTTTACGCTTTCACAAATCTACAACGCATTACCCTTTCTTTTACATGTACGTCCTTGTGTTACATTTCATACGGTCTTTGGAGTCTTCAGAGTCGAAACATTTCAGCGTCAGATGCCGTTTAAGCCCACCTGCATGGCCTGCCATGGGATGGAAACCAATCAGTTGTAGTTTGGCTTAATTATAGCCAGTTGCTCTCAAAACAAAACACTGGAAAATATTCAACAAGAACTCTGTGGAGGGAATGCTGTGGATAAAAGTAACCCAAGCCTGCCAGTAGGGGTCAGTGTACGTTTGAGGAAACTGACAACATGGGGGGGAAAGTCTGTTACAGGATGTCAACGCAGAGCAGAACTACAACCAATCACAGTTACAGCTCATGGGTGGGACAAGCCCAATATTTGCTGTTAAAAACAAACAAACAAACAAAAAAACACCTGCTAATTTAGATCACTTACTTAGGTCACATTAAAGCAACACATCACGAAAGGGAGTGAGCCGTGGGGCAATAACAGCACCGTTTCGTCACAGCCGTGATGTTTATTTCACCGTTACACGCAACCTCAAGTCATGGGCCGCCATTCATGGGTCCCCGTTCTCGTTTCGGGGGGCTGATTTCCAGTTGTATTGAGTTTTTTTTAAATTCTCCTCCCAGACCTGCCTGCATCTACAACAGTTGTTCTTTTGTCCCCCTAAAGCTTCACAGAGCTCTTTGAACTTGACATGGCGACGCCACTTCCCTAAGTCAAAAGGCTGGCTGGCCCACTCAGCCCGAGCCTGCTTCACCGGCATCCCTGCGACTCGCAACTCACCTCAGAGCGATGCTTCGCCCGGCGTGCTAGCGTGAGCTTTTTTCTTTTTTTTTTTTTGCCCGGCTTCCATATTGGTAGGAAGTAGCCTCTGCATTTATCCCGTATTCCTGTTGTACCTTAGTATGTGGAATTTAGGGGTGTAAATAAAAGGAGCCAAGACAGTTGAGAAAGATTTGTGATTTTGTAATTGTCCCGTTTCACAAGCCCATTCGACTCATGTGGCTTATGTGACTTTTATGTTGACAAGGCCGAGTCTGGCGGCCGGCGTTAGCCTTTGTTGCTGAATGTTCAAGTGTCAGCCAAAAGAGCAAGTTTTGTTGTTTTATTTTTTTGTGAAAAGAGAAGGAGGACAGGAGAGAGCAATGAAATGTGTGATTGGTTTGAATGAGCTTGGTGGGGTTGCTTTGGAAGTAAGAAAGGAGGGCGAGTAAATGTGTGTCCCCTGTAGTGTGGAAAAGGCAGCCGTCTTTTGCCGCATGCTTATAAATAGGCTGAGTGGAAGCAGTGCTCTCGCTTACGGCCATACCACCCTGAGCACGCCTGATCTCGTCTGATCTTGGAAGCTAAGCAGGGTCGGGCCTGGTTAGTACTTGGATGGGAGACAGCCTGGGAATACCAGGTGCTGTAAGCTTTTGCCATCCTCAAGCACTTACATGCACATTCTTTCACTTGCTTTTCTTACTTTTACTCCATCTTACTTTACGCTTTCACAAATCTACAACGCATTACCCTTTCTTTTACATGTACGTCCTTGTGTTACATTTCATACGGTCTTTGGAGTCTTCAGAGTCGAAACATTTCAGCGTCAGATGCCGTTTAAGCCCACCTGCATGGCCTGCCATGGGATGGAAACCAATCAGTTGTAGTTTGGCTTAATTATAGCCAGTTGCTCTCAAAACAAAACACTGGAAAATATTCAACAAGAACTCTGTGGAGGGAATGCTGTGGATAAAAGTAACCCAAGCCTGCCAGTAGGGGTCAGTGTACGTTTGAGGAAACTGACAACATGGGGGGGAAAGTCTGTTACAGGATGTCAACGCAGAGCAGAACTACAACCAATCACAGTTACAGCTCATGGGTGGGACAAGCCCAATATTTGCTGTTAAAAACAAACAAACAAACAAAAAAACACCTGCTAATTTAGATCACTTACTTAGGTCACATTAAAGCAACACATCACGAAAGGGAGTGAGCCGTGGGGCAATAACAGCACCGTTTCGTCACAGCCGTGATGTTTATTTCACCGTTACACGCAACCTCAAGTCATGGGCCGCCATTCATGGGTCCCCGTTCTCGTTTCGGGGGGCTGATTTCCAGTTGTATTGAGTTTTTTTAAAATTCTCCTCCCAGACCTGCCTGCATCTACAACAGTTGTTCTTTTGTCCCCCTAAAGCTTCACAGAGCTCTTTGAACTTGACATGGCGACGCCACTTCCCTAAGTCAAAAGGCTGGCTGGCCCACTCAGCCCGAGCCTGCTTCACCGGCATCCCTGCGACTCGCAACTCACCTCAGAGCGATGCTTCGCCCGGCGTGCTAGCGTGAGCTTTTTTCTTTTTTTTTTTTTTGCCCGGCTTCCATATTGGTAGGAAGTAGCCTCTGCATTTATCCCGTATTCCTGTTGTACCTTAGTATGTGGAATTTAGGGGTGTAAATAAAAGGAGCCAAGACAGTTGAGAAAGATTTGTGATTTTGTAATTGTCCCGTTTCACAAGCCCATTCGACTCATGTGGCTTATGTGACTTTTATGTTGACAAGGCCGAGTCTGGCGGCCGGCGTTAGCCTTTGTTGCTGAATGTTCAAGTGTCAGCCAAAAGAGCAAGTTTTGTTGTTTTATTTTTTTTGTGAAAAGAGAAGGAGGACAGGAGAGAGCAATGAAATGTGTGATTGGTTTGAATGAGCTTGGTGGGGTTGCTTTGGAAGTAAGAAAGGAGGGCGAGTAAATGTGTGTCCCCTGTAGTGTGGAAAAGGCAGCCGTCTTTTGCCGCATGCTGATAAATAGGCTGAGTGGAAGCAGCGCTCTCGCTTACGGCCATACCACCCTGAGCACGCCCGATCTCGTCTGATCTCGGAAGCTAAGCAGGGTCGGGCCTGGTTAGTACTTGGATGGGAGACCGCCTGGGAATACCAGGTGCTGTAAGCTTTTGCCATCCTCAAGCACTTACATGCACATTCTTTCACTTGCTTTTCTTACTTTTACTCCATCTTACTTTACGCTTTCACAAATCTACAACGCATTACCCTTTCTTTTACATGTACGTCCTTGTGTTACATTTCATACGGTCTTTGGAGTCTTCAGAGTCGAAACATTTCAGCGTCAGATGCCGTTTAAGCCCACCTGCATGGCCTGCCATGGGATGGAAACCAATCAGTTGTAGTTTGGCTTAATTATAGCCAGTTGCTCTCAAAACAAAACACTGGAAAATATTCAACAAGAACTCTGTGGAGGGAATGCTGTGGATAAAAGTAACCCAAGCCTGCCAGTAGGGGTCAGTGTACGTTTGAGGAAACTGACAACATGGGGGGGAAAGTCTGTTACAGGATGTCAACGCAGAGCAGAACTACAACCAATCACAGTTACAGCTCATGGGTGGGACAAGCCCAATATTTGCTGTTAAAAACAAACAAACAAACAAAAAAACACCTGCTAATTTAGATCACTTACTTAGGTCACATTAAAGCAACACATCACGAAAGGGAGTGAGCCGTGGGGCAATAACAGCACCGTTTCGTCACAGCCGTGATGTTTATTTCACCGTTACACGCAACCTCAAGTCATGGGCCGCCATTCATGGGTCCCCGTTCTCGTTTCGGGGGGCTGATTTCCAGTTGTATTGAGTTTTTTTAAAATTCTCCTCCCAGACCTGCCTGCATCTACAACAGTTGTTCTTTTGTCCCCCTAAAGCTTCACAGAGCTCTTTGAACTTGACATGGCGACGCCACTTCCCTAAGTCAAAAGGCTGGCTGGCCCACTCAGCCCGAGCCTGCTTCACCGGCATCCCTGCGACTCGCAACTCACCTCAGAGCGATGCTTCGCCCGGCGTGCTAGCGTGAGCTTTTTTCTTTTTTTTTTTTTGTCCGGCTTCCATATTGGTAGTAAGTAGCCTCTGCATTTATCCCGTATTCCTGTTGTACCTTAGTATGTGGAATTTAGGGGTGTAAATAAAAGGAGCCAAGACAGTTGAGAAAGATTTGTGATTTTGTAATTGTCCCGTTTCACAAGCCCATTCGACTCATGTGGCTTATGTGACTTTTATGTTGACAAGGCCGAGTCTGGCGGCCGGCGTTAGCCTTTGTTGCTGAATGTTCAAGTGTCAGCCAAAAGAGCAAGTTTTGTTGTTTTATTTTTTTTGTGAAAAGAGAAGGAGGACAGGAGAGAGCAATGAAATGTGTGATTGGTTTGAATGAGCTTGGTGGGGTTGCTTTGGAAGTAAGAAAGGAGGGCGAGTAAATGTGTGTCCCCTGTAGTGTGGAAAAGGCAGCCGTCTTTTGCCGCATGCTTATAAATAGGCTGAGTGGAAGCAGTGCTCTCGCTTACGGCCATACCACCCTGAGCACGCCCGATCTCGTCTGATCTCGGAAGCTAAGCAGGGTCGGGCCTGGTTAGTACTTGGATGGGAGACCGCCTGGGAATACCAGGTGCTGTAAGCTTTTGCCATCCTCAAGCACATTCTTTCACTTGCTTTTCTTACTTTTACTCCATCTTACTTTACGCTTTCACAAATCTACAACGCATTACCCTTTCTTTTACATGTACGTCCTTGTGTTACATTTCATACGGTCTTTGGAGTCTTCAGAGTCGAAACATTTCAGCGTCAGATGCCGTTTAAGCCCACCTGCATGGCCTGCCATGGGATGGAAACCAATCAGTTGTAGTTTGGCTTAATTATAGCCAGTTGCTCTCAAAACAAAACACTGGAAAATATTCAACAAGAACTCTGTGGAGGGAATGCTGTGGATAAAAGTAACCCAAGCCTGCCAGTAGGGGTCAGTGTACGTTTGAGGAAACTGACAACATGGGGGGGAAAGTCTGTTACAGGATGTCAACGCAGAGCAGAACTACAACCAATCACAGTTACAGCTCATGGGTGGGACAAGCCCAATATTTGCTGTTAAAAACAAACAAACAAACAAAAAAACACCTGCTAATTTAGATCACTTACTTAGGTCACATTAAAGCAACACATCACGAAAGGGAGTGAGCCGTGGGGCAATAACAGCACCGTTTCGTCACAGCCGTGATGTTTATTTCACCGTTACACGCAACCTCAAGTCATGGGCCGCCATTCATGGGTCCCCGTTCTCGTTTCGGGGGGCTGATTTCCAGTTGTATTGAGTTTTTTTTAAATTCTCCTCCCAGACCTGCCTGCATCTACAACAGTTGTTCTTTTGTCCCCCTAAAGCTTCACAGAGCTCTTTGAACTTGACATGGCGACGCCACTTCCCTAAGTCAAAAGGCTGGCTGGCCCACTCAGCCCGAGCCTGCTTCACCGGCATCCCTGCGACTCGCAACTCACCTCAGAGCGATGCTTCGCCCGGCGTGCTAGCGTGAGCTTTTTTCTTTTTTTTTTTTTGCCCGGCTTCCATATTGGTAGGAAGTAGCCTCTGCATTTATCCCGTATTCCTGTTGTACCTTAGTATGTGGAATTTAGGGGTGTAAATAAAAGGAGCCAAGACAGTTGAGAAAGATTTGTGATTTTGTAATTGTCCCGTTTCACAAGCCCATTCGACTCATGTGGCTTATGTGACTTTTATGTTGACAAGGCCGAGTCTGGCGGCCGGCGTTAGCCTTTGTTGCTGAATGTTCAAGTGTCAGCCAAAAGAGCAAGTTTTGTTGTTTTATTTTTTTGTGAAAAGAGAAGGAGGACAGGAGAGAGCAATGAAATGTGTGATTGGTTTGAATGAGCTTGGTGGGGTTGCTTTGGAAGTAAGAAAGGAGGGCGAGTAAATGTGTGTCCCCTGTAGTGTGGAAAAGGCAGCCGTCTTTTGCCGCATGCTTATAAATAGGCTGAGTGGAAGCAGTGCTCTCGCTTACGGCCATACCACCCTGAGCACGCCCGATCTCGTCTGATCTCGGAAGCTAAGCAGGGTCGGGCCTGGTTAGTACTTGGATGGGAGACCACCTGGGAATACCGGGTGCTGTAAGCTTTTGCCATCCTCAAGCACTTACATGCACATTCTTTCACTTGCTTTTCTTACTTTTACTCCATCTTACTTTACGCTTTCACAAATCTACAACGCATTACCCTTTCTTTTACATGTACGTCCTTGTGTTACATTTCATACGGTCTTTGGAGTCTTCAGAGTCGAAACATTTCAGCGTCAGATGCCGTTTAAGCCCACCTGCATGGCCTGCCATGGGATGGAAACCAATCAGTTGTAGTTTGGCTTAATTATAGCCAGTTGCTCTCAAAACAAAACACTGGAAAATATTCAACAAGAACTCTGTGGAGGGAATGCTGTGGATAAAAGTAACCCAAGCCTGCCAGTAGGGGTCAGTGTACGTTTGAGGAAACTGACAACATGGGGGGGAAAGTCTGTTACAGGATGTCAACGCAGAGCAGAACTACAACCAATCACAGTTACAGCTCATGGGTGGGACAAGCCCAATATTTGCTGTTAAAAACAAACAAACAAACAAAAAAACACCTGCTAATTTAGATCACTTACTTAGGTCACATTAAAGCAACACATCACGAAAGGGAGTGAGCCGTGGGGCAATAACAGCACCGTTTCGTCACAGCCGTGATGTTTATTTCACCGTTACACGCAACCTCAAGTCATGGGCCGCCATTCATGGGTCCCCGTTCTCGTTTCGGGGGGCTGATTTCCAGTTGTATTGAGTTTTTTTAAAATTCTCCTCCCAGACCTGCCTGCATCTACAACAGTTGTTCTTTTGTCCCCCTAAAGCTTCACAGAGCTCTTTGAACTTGACATGGCGACGCCACTTCCCTAAGTCAAAAGGCTGGCTGGCCCACTCAGCCCGAGCCTGCTTCACCGGCATCCCTGCGACTCGCAACTCACCTCAGAGCGATGCTTCGCCCGGCGTGCTAGCGTGAGCTTTTTTCTTTTTTTTTTTTTGTCCGGCTTCCATATTGGTAGTAAGTAGCCTCTGCATTTATCCCGTATTCCTGTTGTACCTTAGTATGTGGAATTTAGGGGTGTAAATAAAAGGAGCCAAGACAGTTGAGAAAGATTTGTGATTTTGTAATTGTCCCGTTTCACAAGCCCATTCGACTCATGTGGCTTATGTGACTTTTATGTTGACAAGGCCGAGTCTGGCGGCCGGCGTTAGCCTTTGTTGCTGAATGTTCAAGTGTCAGCCAAAAGAGCAAGTTTTGTTGTTTTATTTTTTTTGTGAAAAGAGAAGGAGGACAGGAGAGAGCAATGAAATGTGTGATTGGTTTGAATGAGCTTGGTGGGGTTGCTTTGGAAGTAAGAAAGGAGGGCGAGTAAATGTGTGTCCCCTGTAGTGTGGAAAAGGCAGCCGTCTTTTGCCGCATGCTTATAAATAGGCTGAGTGGAAGCAGTGCTCTCGCTTACGGCCATACCACCCTGAGCACGCCCGATCTCGTCTGATCTCGGAAGCTAAGCAGGGTCGGGCCTGGTTAGTACTTGGATGGGAGACCGCCTGGGAATACCAGGTGCTGTAAGCTTTTGCCATCCTCAAGCACATTCT
>NC_132890.1:15607316-15614816 GCF_030463535.1 Salminus brasiliensis | reverse complement strand
TAGGTCACATTAAAGCAACACATCACGAAAGGGAGTGAGCCGTGGGGCAATAACAGCACCGTTTCGTCACAGCCGTGATGTTCATTTCACCGTTACACGCAACCTCAAGTCATGGGCCGCCATTCATGGGTCCCCGTTCTCGTTTCGGGGGGCTGATTTCCAGTTGTATTGAGTTTTTTTTAAATTCTCCTCCCAGACCTGCCTGCATCTACAACAGTTGTTCTTTTGTCCCCCTAAAGCTTCACAGAGCTCTTTGAACTTGACATGGCGACGCCACTTCCCTAAGTCAAAAGGCTGGCTGGCCCACTCAGCCCGAGCCTGCTTCACCGGCATCCCTGCGACTCGCAACTCACCTCAGAGCGATGCTTCGACCGGTGTGCTAGCGTGAGCTTTTTTCTTTTTTTTTTTTTGCCCGGCTTCCATATTGGTAGGAAGTAGCCTCTGCATTTATCCCGTATTCCTGTTGTACCTTAGTATGTGGAATTTAGGGGTGTAAATAAAAGGAGCCAAGACAGTTGAGAAAGATTTGTGATTTTGTAATTGTCCCGTTTCACAAGCCCATTCGACTCATGTGGCTTATGTGACTTTTATGTTGACAAGGCCGAGTCTGGCGGCCGGCGTTAGCCTTTGTTGCTGAATGTTCAAGTGTCAGCCAAAAGAGCAAGTTTTGTTGTTTTATTTTTTTGTGAAAAGAGAAGGAGGACAGGAGAGAGCAATGAAATGTGTGATTGGTTTGAATGAGCTTGGTGGGGTTGCTTTGGAAGTAAGAAAGGAGGGCGAGTAAATGTGTGTCCCCTGTAGTGTGGAAAAGGCAGCCGTCTTTTGCCGCATGCTTATAAATAGGCTGAGTGGAAGCAGTGCTCTCGCTTACGGCCATACCACCCTGAGCACGCCTGATCTCGTCTGATCTTGGAAGCTAAGCAGGGTCGGGCCTGGTTAGTACTTGGATGGGAGACCGCCTGGGAATACCAGGTGCTGTAAGCTTTTGCCATCCTCAAGCACTTACATGCACATTCTTTCACTTGCTTTTCTTACTTTTACTCCATCTTACTTTACGCTTTCACAAATCTACAACGCATTACCCTTTCTTTTACATGTACGTCCTTGTGTTACATTTCATACGGTCTTTGGAGTCTTCAGAGTCGAAACATTTCAGCGTCAGATGCCGTTTAAGCCCACCTGCATGGCCTGCCATGGGATGGAAACCAATCAGTTGTAGTTTGGCTTAATTATAGCCAGTTGCTCTCAAAACAAAACACTGGAAAATATTCAACAAGAACTCTGTGGAGGGAATGCTGTGGATAAAAGTAACCCAAGCCTGCCAGTAGGGGTCAGTGTACGTTTGAGGAAACTGACAACATGGGGGGGAAAGTCTGTTACAGGATGTCAACGCAGAGCAGAACTACAACCAATCACAGTTACAGCTCATGGGTGGGACAAGCCCAATATTTGCTGTTAAAAACAAACAAACAAACAAAAAAACACCTGCTAATTTAGATCACTTACTTAGGTCACATTAAAGCAACACATCACGAAAGGGAGTGAGCCGTGGGGCAATAACAGCACCGTTTCGTCACAGCCGTGATGTTTATTTCACCGTTACACGCAACCTCAAGTCATGGGCCGCCATTCATGGGTCCCCGTTCTCGTTTCGGGGGGCTGATTTCCAGTTGTATTGAGTTTTTTTTAAATTCTCCTCCCAGACCTGCCTGCATCTACAACAGTTGTTCTTTTGTCCCCCTAAAGCTTCACAGAGCTCTTTGAACTTGACATGGCGACGCCACTTCCCTAAGTCAAAAGGCTGGCTGGCCCACTCAGCCCGAGCCTGCTTCACCGGCATCCCTGCGACTCGCAACTCACCTCAGAGCGATGCTTCGCCCGGCGTGCTAGCGTGAGCTTTTTTCTTTTTTTTTTTTTGCCCGGCTTCCATATTGGTAGGAAGTAGCCTCTGCATTTATCCCGTATTCCTGTTGTACCTTAGTATGTGGAATTTAGGGGTGTAAATAAAAGGAGCCAAGACAGTTGAGAAAGATTTGTGATTTTGTAATTGTCCCGTTTCACAAGCCCATTCGACTCATGTGGCTTATGTGACTTTTATGTTGACAAGGCCGAGTCTGGCGGCCGGCGTTAGCCTTTGTTGCTGAATGTTCAAGTGTCAGCCAAAAGAGCAAGTTTTGTTGTTTTATTTTTTTGTGAAAAGAGAAGGAGGACAGGAGAGAGCAATGAAATGTGTGATTGGTTTGAATGAGCTTGGTGGGGTTGCTTTGGAAGTAAGAAAGGAGGGCGAGTAAATGTGTGTCCCCTGTAGTGTGGAAAAGGCAGCCGTCTTTTGCCGCATGCTGATAAATAGGCTGAGTGGAAGCAGCGCTCTCGCTTACGGCCATACCACCCTGAGCACGCCCGATCTCGTCTGATCTCGGAAGCTAAGCAGGGTCGGGCCTGGTTAGTACTTGGATGGGAGACCGCCTGGGAATACCAGGTGCTGTAAGCTTTTGCCATCCTCAAGCACTTACATGCACATTCTTTCACTTGCTTTTCTTACTTTTACTCCATCTTACTTTACGCTTTCACAAATCTACAACGCATTACCCTTTCTTTTACATGTACGTCCTTGTGTTACATTTCATACGGTCTTTGGAGTCTTCAGAGTCGAAACATTTCAGCGTCAGATGCCGTTTAAGCCCACCTGCATGGCCTGCCATGGGATGGAAACCAATCAGTTGTAGTTTGGCTTAATTATAGCCAGTTGCTCTCAAAACAAAACACTGGAAAATATTCAACAAGAACTCTGTGGAGGGAATGCTGTGGATAAAAGTAACCCAAGCCTGCCAGTAGGGGTCAGTGTACGTTTGAGGAAACTGACAACATGGGGGGGAAAGTCTGTTACAGGATGTCAACGCAGAGCAGAACTACAACCAATCACAGTTACAGCTCATGGGTGGGACAAGCCCAATATTTGCTGTTAAAAACAAACAAACAAACAAAAAAACACCTGCTAATTTAGATCACTTACTTAGGTCACATTAAAGCAACACATCACGAAAGGGAGTGAGCCGTGGGGCAATAACAGCACCGTTTCGTCACAGCCGTGATGTTTATTTCACCGTTACACGCAACCTCAAGTCATGGGCCGCCATTCATGGGTCCCCGTTCTCGTTTCGGGGGGCTGATTTCCAGTTGTATTGAGTTTTTTTAAAATTCTCCTCCCAGACCTGCCTGCATCTACAACAGTTGTTCTTTTGTCCCCCTAAAGCTTCACAGAGCTCTTTGAACTTGACATGGCGACGCCACTTCCCTAAGTCAAAAGGCTGGCTGGCCCACTCAGCCCGAGCCTGCTTCACCGGCATCCCTGCGACTCGCAACTCACCTCAGAGCGATGCTTCGCCCGGCGTGCTAGCGTGAGCTTTTTTCTTTTTTTTTTTTTGCCCGGCTTCCATATTGGTAGGAAGTAGCCTCTGCATTTATCCCGTATTCCTGTTGTACCTTAGTATGTGGAATTTAGGGGTGTAAATAAAAGGAGCCAAGACAGTTGAGAAAGATTTGTGATTTTGTAATTGTCCCGTTTCACAAGCCCATTCGACTCATGTGGCTTATGTGACTTTTATGTTGACAAGGCCGAGTCTGGCGGCCGGCGTTAGCCTTTGTTGCTGAATGTTCAAGTGTCAGCCAAAAGAGCAAGTTTTGTTGTTTTATTTTTTTTGTGAAAAGAGAAGGAGGACAGGAGAGAGCAATGAAATGTGTGATTGGTTTGAATGAGCTTGGTGGGGTTGCTTTGGAAGTAAGAAAGGAGGGCGAGTAAATGTGTGTCCCCTGTAGTGTGGAAAAGGCAGCCGTCTTTTGCCGCATGCTTATAAATAGGCTGAGTGGAAGCAGTGCTCTCGCTTACGGCCATACCACCCTGAGCACGCCCGATCTCGTCTGATCTCGGAAGCTAAGCAGGGTCGGGCCTGGTTAGTACTTGGATGGGAGACCGCCTGGGAATACCAGGTGCTGTAAGCTTTTGCCATCCTCAAGCACTTACATGCACATTCTTTCACTTGCTTTTCTTACTTTTACTCCATCTTACTTTACGCTTTCACAAATCTACAACGCATTACCCTTTCTTTTACATGTACGTCCTTGTGTTACATTTCATACGGTCTTTGGAGTCTTCAGAGTCGAAACATTTCAGCGTCAGATGCCGTTTAAGCCCACCTGCATGGCCTGCCATGGGATGGAAACCAATCAGTTGTAGTTTGGCTTAATTATAGCCAGTTGCTCTCAAAACAAAACACTGGAAAATATTCAACAAGAACTCTGTGGAGGGAATGCTGTGGATAAAAGTAACCCAAGCCTGCCAGTAGGGGTCAGTGTACGTTTGAGGAAACTGACAACATGGGGGGGAAAGTCTGTTACAGGATGTCAACGCAGAGCAGAACTACAACCAATCACAGTTACAGCTCATGGGTGGGACAAGCCCAATATTTGCTGTTAAAAACAAACAAACAAACAAAAAAACACCTGCTAATTTAGATCACTTACTTAGGTCACATTAAAGCAACACATCACGAAAGGGAGTGAGCCGTGGGGCAATAACAGCACCGTTTCGTCACAGCCGTGATGTTTATTTCACCGTTACACGCAACCTCAAGTCATGGGCCGCCATTCATGGGTCCCCGTTCTCGTTTCGGGGGGCTGATTTCCAGTTGTATTGAGTTTTTTTTAAATTCTCCTCCCAGACCTGCCTGCATCTACAACAGTTGTTCTTTTGTCCCCCTAAAGCTTCACAGAGCTCTTTGAACTTGACATGGCGACGCCACTTCCCTAAGTCAAAAGGCTGGCTGGCCCACTCAGCCCGAGCCTGCTTCACCGGCATCCCTGCGACTCGCAACTCACCTCAGAGCGATGCTTCGACCGGTGTGCTAGCGTGAGCTTTTTTCTTTTTTTTTTTTTGCCCGGCTTCCATATTGGTAGGAAGTAGCCTCTGCATTTATCCCGTATTCCTGTTGTACCTTAGTATGTGGAATTTAGGGGTGTAAATAAAAGGAGCCAAGACAGTTGAGAAAGATTTGTGATTTTGTAATTGTCCCGTTTCACAAGCCCATTCGACTCATGTGGCTTATGTGACTTTTATGTTGACAAGGCCGAGTCTGGCGGCCGGCGTTAGCCTTTGTTGCTGAATGTTCAAGTGTCAGCCAAAAGAGCAAGTTTTGTTGTTTTATTTTTTTGTGAAAAGAGAAGGAGGACAGGAGAGAGCAATGAAATGTGTGATTGGTTTGAATGAGCTTGGTGGGGTTGCTTTGGAAGTAAGAAAGGAGGGCGAGTAAATGTGTGTCCCCTGTAGTGTGGAAAAGGCAGCCGTCTTTTGCCGCATGCTTATAAATAGGCTGAGTGGAAGCAGTGCTCTCGCTTACGGCCATACCACCCTGAGCACGCCCGATCTCGTCTGATCTCGGAAGCTAAGCAGGGTCGGGCCTGGTTAGTACTTGGATGGGAGACCGCCTGGGAATACCAGGTGCTGTAAGCTTTTGCCATCCTCAAGCACATTCTTTCACTTGCTTTTCTTACTTTTACTCCATCTTACTTTACGCTTTCACAAATCTACAACGCATTACCCTTTCTTTTACATGTACGTCCTTGTGTTACATTTCATACGGTCTTTGGAGTCTTCAGAGTCGAAACATTTCAGCGTCAGATGCCGTTTAAGCCCACCTGCATGGCCTGCCATGGGATGGAAACCAATCAGTTGTAGTTTGGCTTAATTATAGCCAGTTGCTCTCAAAACAAAACACTGGAAAATATTCAACAAGAACTCTGTGGAGGGAATGCTGTGGATAAAAGTAACCCAAGCCTGCCAGTAGGGGTCAGTGTACGTTTGAGGAAACTGACAACATGGGGGGGAAAGTCTGTTACAGGATGTCAACGCAGAGCAGAACTACAACCAATCACAGTTACAGCTCATGGGTGGGACAAGCCCAATATTTGCTGTTAAAAACAAACAAACAAACAAAAAAACACCTGCTAATTTAGATCACTTACTTAGGTCACATTAAAGCAACACATCACGAAAGGGAGTGAGCCGTGGGGCAATAACAGCACCGTTTCGTCACAGCCGTGATGTTTATTTCACCGTTACACGCAACCTCAAGTCATGGGCCGCCATTCATGGGTCCCCGTTCTCGTTTCGGGGGGCTGATTTCCAGTTGTATTGAGTTTTTTTTAAATTCTCCTCCCAGACCTGCCTGCATCTACAACAGTTGTTCTTTTGTCCCCCTAAAGCTTCACAGAGCTCTTTGAACTTGACATGGCGACGCCACTTCCCTAAGTCAAAAGGCTGGCTGGCCCACTCAGCCCGAGCCTGCTTCACCGGCATCCCTGCGACTCGCAACTCACCTCAGAGCGATGCTTCGCCCGGCGTGCTAGCGTGAGCTTTTTTCTTTTTTTTTTTTTGCCCGGCTTCCATATTGGTAGGAAGTAGCCTCTGCATTTATCCCGTATTCCTGTTGTACCTTAGTATGTGGAATTTAGGGGTGTAAATAAAAGGAGCCAAGACAGTTGAGAAAGATTTGTGATTTTGTAATTGTCCCGTTTCACAAGCCCATTCGACTCATGTGGCTTATGTGACTTTTATGTTGACAAGGCCGAGTCTGGCGGCCGGCGTTAGCCTTTGTTGCTGAATGTTCAAGTGTCAGCCAAAAGAGCAAGTTTTGTTGTTTTATTTTTTTGTGAAAAGAGAAGGAGGACAGGAGAGAGCAATGAAATGTGTGATTGGTTTGAATGAGCTTGGTGGGGTTGCTTTGGAAGTAAGAAAGGAGGGCGAGTAAATGTGTGTCCCCTGTAGTGTGGAAAAGGCAGCCGTCTTTTGCCGCATGCTTATAAATAGGCTGAGTGGAAGCAGTGCTCTCGCTTACGGCCATACCACCCTGAGCACGCCCGATCTCGTCTGATCTCGGAAGCTAAGCAGGGTCGGGCCTGGTTAGTACTTGGATGGGAGACCACCTGGGAATACCGGGTGCTGTAAGCTTTTGCCATCCTCAAGCACTTACATGCACATTCTTTCACTTGCTTTTCTTACTTTTACTCCATCTTACTTTACGCTTTCACAAATCTACAACGCATTACCCTTTCTTTTACATGTACGTCCTTGTGTTACATTTCATACGGTCTTTGGAGTCTTCAGAGTCGAAACATTTCAGCGTCAGATGCCGTTTAAGCCCACCTGCATGGCCTGCCATGGGATGGAAACCAATCAGTTGTAGTTTGGCTTAATTATAGCCAGTTGCTCTCAAAACAAAACACTGGAAAATATTCAACAAGAACTCTGTGGAGGGAATGCTGTGGATAAAAGTAACCCAAGCCTGCCAGTAGGGGTCAGTGTACGTTTGAGGAAACTGACAACATGGGGGGGAAAGTCTGTTACAGGATGTCAACGCAGAGCAGAACTACAACCAATCACAGTTACAGCTCATGGGTGGGACAAGCCCAATATTTGCTGTTAAAAACAAACAAACAAACAAAAAA
>NC_132890.1:15597316-15604816 GCF_030463535.1 Salminus brasiliensis | reverse complement strand
TAAGGTTTTGCCATCCTCAAGCACTTACATGCACATTCTTTCACTTGCTTTTCTTACTTTTACTCCATCTTACTTTACGCTTTCACAAATCTACAACGCATTACCCTTTCTTTTACATGTACGTCCTTGTGTTACATTTCATACGGTCTTTGGAGTCTTCAGAGTCGAAACATTTCAGCGTCAGATGCCGTTTAAGCCCACCTGCATGGCCTGCCATGGGATGGAAACCAATCAGTTGTAGTTTGGCTTAATTATAGCCAGTTGCTCTCAAAACAAAACACTGGAAAATATTCAACAAGAACTCTGTGGAGGGAATGCTGTGGATAAAAGTAACCCAAGCCTGCCAGTAGGGGTCAGTGTACGTTTGAGGAAACTGACAACATGGGGGGGAAAGTCTGTTACAGGATGTCAACGCAGAGCAGAACTACAACCAATCACAGTTACAGCTCATGGGTGGGACAAGCCCAATATTTGCTGTTAAAAACAAACAAACAAACAAAAAAACACCTGCTAATTTAGATCACTTACTTAGGTCACATTAAAGCAACACATCACGAAAGGGAGTGAGCCGTGGGGCAATAACAGCACCGTTTCGTCACAGCCGTGATGTTTATTTCACCGTTACACGCAACCTCAAGTCATGGGCCGCCATTCATGGGTCCCCGTTCTCGTTTCGGGGGGCTGATTTCCAGTTGTATTGAGTTTTTTTTAAATTCTCCTCCCAGACCTGCCTGCATCTACAACAGTTGTTCTTTTGTCCCCCTAAAGCTTCACAGAGCTCTTTGAACTTGACATGGCGACGCCACTTCCCTAAGTCAAAAGGCTGGCTGGCCCACTCAGCCCGAGCCTGCTTCACCGGCATCCCTGCGACTCGCAACTCACCTCAGAGCGATGCTTCGCCCGGCGTGCTAGCGTGAGCTTTTTTCTTTTTTTTTTTTTGCCCGGCTTCCATATTGGTAGGAAGTAGCCTCTGCATTTATCCCGTATTCCTGTTGTACCTTAGTATGTGGAATTTAGGGGTGTAAATAAAAGGAGCCAAGACAGTTGAGAAAGATTTGTGATTTTGTAATTGTCCCGTTTCACAAGCCCATTCGACTCATGTGGCTTATGTGACTTTTATGTTGACAAGGCCGAGTCTGGCGGCCGGCGTTAGCCTTTGTTGCTGAATGTTCAAGTGTCAGCCAAAAGAGCAAGTTTTGTTGTTTTATTTTTTTGTGAAAAGAGAAGGAGGACAGGAGAGAGCAATGAAATGTGTGATTGGTTTGAATGAGCTTGGTGGGGTTGCTTTGGAAGTAAGAAAGGAGGGCGAGTAAATGTGTGTCCCCTGTAGTGTGGAAAAGGCAGCCGTCTTTTGCCGCATGCTTATAAATAGGCTGAGTGGAAGCAGTGCTCTCGCTTACGGCCATACCACCCTGAGCACGCCCGATCTCGTCTGATCTCGGAAGCTAAGCAGGGTCGGGCCTGGTTAGTACTTGGATGGGAGACCGCCTGGGAATACCGGGTGCTGTAAGCTTTTGCCATCCTCAAGCACTTACATGCACATTCTTTCACTTGCTTTTCTTACTTTTACTCCATCTTACTTTACGCTTTCACAAATCTACAATGCATTACCCTTTCTTTTACATGTACGTCCTTGTGTTACATTTCATACGGTCTTTGGAGTCTTCAGAGTCGAAACATTTCAGCGTCAGATGCCGTTTAAGCCCACCTGCATGGCCTGCCATGGGATGGAAACCAATCAGTTGTAGTTTGGCTTAATTATAGCCAGTTGCTCTCAAAACAAAACACTGGAAAATATTCAACAAGAACTCTGTGGAGGGAATGCTGTGGATAAAAGTAACCCAAGCCTGCCAGTAGGGGTCAGTGTACGTTTGAGGAAACTGACAACATGGGGGGGAAAGTCTGTTACAGGATGTCAACGCAGAGCAGAACTACAACCAATCACAGTTACAGCTCATGGGTGGGACAAGCCCAATATTTGCTGTTAAAAACAAACAAACAAACAAAAAAACACCTGCTAATTTAGATCACTTACTTAGGTCACATTAAAGCAACACATCACGAAAGGGAGTGAGCCGTGGGGCAATAACAGCACCGTTTCGTCACAGCCGTGATGTTCATTTCACCGTTACACGCAACCTCAAGTCATGGGCCGCCATTCATGGGTCCCCGTTCTCGTTTCGGGGGGCTGATTTCCAGTTGTATTGAGTTTTTTTTAAATTCTCCTCCCAGACCTGCCTGCATCTACAACAGTTGTTCTTTTGTCCCCCTAAAGCTTCACAGAGCTCTTTGAACTTGACATGGCGACGCCACTTCCCTAAGTCAAAAGGCTGGCTGGCCCACTCAGCCCGAGCCTGCTTCACCGGCATCCCTGCGACTCGCAACTCACCTCAGAGCGATGCTTCGACCGGTGTGCTAGCGTGAGCTTTTTTCTTTTTTTTTTTTTGCCCGGCTTCCATATTGGTAGGAAGTAGCCTCTGCATTTATCCCGTATTCCTGTTGTACCTTAGTATGTGGAATTTAGGGGTGTAAATAAAAGGAGCCAAGACAGTTGAGAAAGATTTGTGATTTTGTAATTGTCCCGTTTCACAAGCCCATTCGACTCATGTGGCTTATGTGACTTTTATGTTGACAAGGCCGAGTCTGGCGGCCGGCGTTAGCCTTTGTTGCTGAATGTTCAAGTGTCAGCCAAAAGAGCAAGTTTTGTTGTTTTATTTTTTTGTGAAAAGAGAAGGAGGACAGGAGAGAGCAATGAAATGTGTGATTGGTTTGAATGAGCTTGGTGGGGTTGCTTTGGAAGTAAGAAAGGAGGGCGAGTAAATGTGTGTCCCCTGTAGTGTGGAAAAGGCAGCCGTCTTTTGCCGCATGCTTATAAATAGGCTGAGTGGAAGCAGTGCTCTCGCTTACGGCCATACCACCCTGAGCACGCCTGATCTCGTCTGATCTTGGAAGCTAAGCAGGGTCGGGCCTGGTTAGTACTTGGATGGGAGACCGCCTGGGAATACCAGGTGCTGTAAGCTTTTGCCATCCTCAAGCACTTACATGCACATTCTTTCACTTGCTTTTCTTACTTTTACTCCATCTTACTTTACGCTTTCACAAATCTACAACGCATTACCCTTTCTTTTACATGTACGTCCTTGTGTTACATTTCATACGGTCTTTGGAGTCTTCAGAGTCGAAACATTTCAGCGTCAGATGCCGTTTAAGCCCACCTGCATGGCCTGCCATGGGATGGAAACCAATCAGTTGTAGTTTGGCTTAATTATAGCCAGTTGCTCTCAAAACAAAACACTGGAAAATATTCAACAAGAACTCTGTGGAGGGAATGCTGTGGATAAAAGTAACCCAAGCCTGCCAGTAGGGGTCAGTGTACGTTTGAGGAAACTGACAACATGGGGGGGAAAGTCTGTTACAGGATGTCAACGCAGAGCAGAACTACAACCAATCACAGTTACAGCTCATGGGTGGGACAAGCCCAATATTTGCTGTTAAAAACAAACAAACAAACAAAAAAACACCTGCTAATTTAGATCACTTACTTAGGTCACATTAAAGCAACACATCACGAAAGGGAGTGAGCCGTGGGGCAATAACAGCACCGTTTCGTCACAGCCGTGATGTTTATTTCACCGTTACACGCAACCTCAAGTCATGGGCCGCCATTCATGGGTCCCCGTTCTCGTTTCGGGGGGCTGATTTCCAGTTGTATTGAGTTTTTTTTAAATTCTCCTCCCAGACCTGCCTGCATCTACAACAGTTGTTCTTTTGTCCCCCTAAAGCTTCACAGAGCTCTTTGAACTTGACATGGCGACGCCACTTCCCTAAGTCAAAAGGCTGGCTGGCCCACTCAGCCCGAGCCTGCTTCACCGGCATCCCTGCGACTCGCAACTCACCTCAGAGCGATGCTTCGCCCGGCGTGCTAGCGTGAGCTTTTTTCTTTTTTTTTTTTTGCCCGGCTTCCATATTGGTAGGAAGTAGCCTCTGCATTTATCCCGTATTCCTGTTGTACCTTAGTATGTGGAATTTAGGGGTGTAAATAAAAGGAGCCAAGACAGTTGAGAAAGATTTGTGATTTTGTAATTGTCCCGTTTCACAAGCCCATTCGACTCATGTGGCTTATGTGACTTTTATGTTGACAAGGCCGAGTCTGGCGGCCGGCGTTAGCCTTTGTTGCTGAATGTTCAAGTGTCAGCCAAAAGAGCAAGTTTTGTTGTTTTATTTTTTTGTGAAAAGAGAAGGAGGACAGGAGAGAGCAATGAAATGTGTGATTGGTTTGAATGAGCTTGGTGGGGTTGCTTTGGAAGTAAGAAAGGAGGGCGAGTAAATGTGTGTCCCCTGTAGTGTGGAAAAGGCAGCCGTCTTTTGCCGCATGCTGATAAATAGGCTGAGTGGAAGCAGCGCTCTCGCTTACGGCCATACCACCCTGAGCACGCCCGATCTCGTCTGATCTCGGAAGCTAAGCAGGGTCGGGCCTGGTTAGTACTTGGATGGGAGACCGCCTGGGAATACCAGGTGCTGTAAGCTTTTGCCATCCTCAAGCACTTACATGCACATTCTTTCACTTGCTTTTCTTACTTTTACTCCATCTTACTTTACGCTTTCACAAATCTACAACGCATTACCCTTTCTTTTACATGTACGTCCTTGTGTTACATTTCATACGGTCTTTGGAGTCTTCAGAGTCGAAACATTTCAGCGTCAGATGCCGTTTAAGCCCACCTGCATGGCCTGCCATGGGATGGAAACCAATCAGTTGTAGTTTGGCTTAATTATAGCCAGTTGCTCTCAAAACAAAACACTGGAAAATATTCAACAAGAACTCTGTGGAGGGAATGCTGTGGATAAAAGTAACCCAAGCCTGCCAGTAGGGGTCAGTGTACGTTTGAGGAAACTGACAACATGGGGGGGAAAGTCTGTTACAGGATGTCAACGCAGAGCAGAACTACAACCAATCACAGTTACAGCTCATGGGTGGGACAAGCCCAATATTTGCTGTTAAAAACAAACAAACAAACAAAAAAACACCTGCTAATTTAGATCACTTACTTAGGTCACATTAAAGCAACACATCACGAAAGGGAGTGAGCCGTGGGGCAATAACAGCACCGTTTCGTCACAGCCGTGATGTTTATTTCACCGTTACACGCAACCTCAAGTCATGGGCCGCCATTCATGGGTCCCCGTTCTCGTTTCGGGGGGCTGATTTCCAGTTGTATTGAGTTTTTTTAAAATTCTCCTCCCAGACCTGCCTGCATCTACAACAGTTGTTCTTTTGTCCCCCTAAAGCTTCACAGAGCTCTTTGAACTTGACATGGCGACGCCACTTCCCTAAGTCAAAAGGCTGGCTGGCCCACTCAGCCCGAGCCTGCTTCACCGGCATCCCTGCGACTCGCAACTCACCTCAGAGCGATGCTTCGCCCGGCGTGCTAGCGTGAGCTTTTTTCTTTTTTTTTTTTTGCCCGGCTTCCATATTGGTAGGAAGTAGCCTCTGCATTTATCCCGTATTCCTGTTGTACCTTAGTATGTGGAATTTAGGGGTGTAAATAAAAGGAGCCAAGACAGTTGAGAAAGATTTGTGATTTTGTAATTGTCCCGTTTCACAAGCCCATTCGACTCATGTGGCTTATGTGACTTTTATGTTGACAAGGCCGAGTCTGGCGGCCGGCGTTAGCCTTTGTTGCTGAATGTTCAAGTGTCAGCCAAAAGAGCAAGTTTTGTTGTTTTATTTTTTTTGTGAAAAGAGAAGGAGGACAGGAGAGAGCAATGAAATGTGTGATTGGTTTGAATGAGCTTGGTGGGGTTGCTTTGGAAGTAAGAAAGGAGGGCGAGTAAATGTGTGTCCCCTGTAGTGTGGAAAAGGCAGCCGTCTTTTGCCGCATGCTTATAAATAGGCTGAGTGGAAGCAGTGCTCTCGCTTACGGCCATACCACCCTGAGCACGCCCGATCTCGTCTGATCTCGGAAGCTAAGCAGGGTCGGGCCTGGTTAGTACTTGGATGGGAGACCGCCTGGGAATACCAGGTGCTGTAAGCTTTTGCCATCCTCAAGCACTTACATGCACATTCTTTCACTTGCTTTTCTTACTTTTACTCCATCTTACTTTACGCTTTCACAAATCTACAACGCATTACCCTTTCTTTTACATGTACGTCCTTGTGTTACATTTCATACGGTCTTTGGAGTCTTCAGAGTCGAAACATTTCAGCGTCAGATGCCGTTTAAGCCCACCTGCATGGCCTGCCATGGGATGGAAACCAATCAGTTGTAGTTTGGCTTAATTATAGCCAGTTGCTCTCAAAACAAAACACTGGAAAATATTCAACAAGAACTCTGTGGAGGGAATGCTGTGGATAAAAGTAACCCAAGCCTGCCAGTAGGGGTCAGTGTACGTTTGAGGAAACTGACAACATGGGGGGGAAAGTCTGTTACAGGATGTCAACGCAGAGCAGAACTACAACCAATCACAGTTACAGCTCATGGGTGGGACAAGCCCAATATTTGCTGTTAAAAACAAACAAACAAACAAAAAAACACCTGCTAATTTAGATCACTTACTTAGGTCACATTAAAGCAACACATCACGAAAGGGAGTGAGCCGTGGGGCAATAACAGCACCGTTTCGTCACAGCCGTGATGTTTATTTCACCGTTACACGCAACCTCAAGTCATGGGCCGCCATTCATGGGTCCCCGTTCTCGTTTCGGGGGGCTGATTTCCAGTTGTATTGAGTTTTTTTTAAATTCTCCTCCCAGACCTGCCTGCATCTACAACAGTTGTTCTTTTGTCCCCCTAAAGCTTCACAGAGCTCTTTGAACTTGACATGGCGACGCCACTTCCCTAAGTCAAAAGGCTGGCTGGCCCACTCAGCCCGAGCCTGCTTCACCGGCATCCCTGCGACTCGCAACTCACCTCAGAGCGATGCTTCGACCGGTGTGCTAGCGTGAGCTTTTTTCTTTTTTTTTTTTTGCCCGGCTTCCATATTGGTAGGAAGTAGCCTCTGCATTTATCCCGTATTCCTGTTGTACCTTAGTATGTGGAATTTAGGGGTGTAAATAAAAGGAGCCAAGACAGTTGAGAAAGATTTGTGATTTTGTAATTGTCCCGTTTCACAAGCCCATTCGACTCATGTGGCTTATGTGACTTTTATGTTGACAAGGCCGAGTCTGGCGGCCGGCGTTAGCCTTTGTTGCTGAATGTTCAAGTGTCAGCCAAAAGAGCAAGTTTTGTTGTTTTATTTTTTTGTGAAAAGAGAAGGAGGACAGGAGAGAGCAATGAAATGTGTGATTGGTTTGAATGAGCTTGGTGGGGTTGCTTTGGAAGTAAGAAAGGAGGGCGAGTAAATGTGTGTCCCCTGTAGTGTGGAAAAGGCAGCCGTCTTTTGCCGCATGCTTATAAATAGGCTGAGTGGAAGCAGTGCTCTCGCTTACGGCCATACCACCCTGAGCACGCCCGATCTCGTCTGATCTCGGAAGCTAAGCAGGGTCGGGCCTGGTTAGTA
>NC_132890.1:15589816-15592316 GCF_030463535.1 Salminus brasiliensis | reverse complement strand
CCCAATATTTGCTGTTAAAAACAAACAAACAAACAAAAAAACACCTGCTAATTTAGATCACTTACTTAGGTCACATTAAAGCAACACATCACGAAAGGGAGTGAGCCGTGGGGCAATAACAGCACCGTTTCGTCACAGCCGTGATGTTTATTTCACCGTTACACGCAACCTCAAGTCATGGGCCGCCATTCATGGGTCCCCGTTCTCGTTTCGGGGGGCTGATTTCCAGTTGTATTGAGTTTTTTTTAAATTCTCCTCCCAGACCTGCCTGCATCTACAACAGTTGTTCTTTTGTCCCCCTAAAGCTTCACAGAGCTCTTTGAACTTGACATGGCGACGCCACTTCCCTAAGTCAAAAGGCTGGCTGGCCCACTCAGCCCGAGCCTGCTT
Organism: Salminus brasiliensis; assembly: GCF_030463535.1. Classification (NCBI taxonomy): domain Eukaryota; kingdom Metazoa; phylum Chordata; class Actinopteri; order Characiformes; family Bryconidae; genus Salminus; species Salminus brasiliensis. The sequence goes on along the minus strand of NC_132890.1, from coordinate 15,591,926 downwards.
CACCGGCATCCCTGCGACTCGCAACTCACCTCAGAGCGATGCTTCGACCGGTGTGCTAGCGTGAGCTTTTTTCTTTTTTTTTTTTTGCCCGGCTTCCATATTGGTAGGAAGTAGCCTCTGCATTTATCCCGTATTCCTGTTGTACCTTAGTATGTGGAATTTAGGGGTGTAAATAAAAGGAGCCAAGACAGTTGAGAAAGATTTGTGATTTTGTAATTGTCCCGTTTCACAAGCCCATTCGACTCATGTGGCTTATGTGACTTTTATGTTGACAAGGCCGAGTCTGGCGGCCGGCGTTAGCCTTTGTTGCTGAATGTTCAAGTGTCAGCCAAAAGAGCAAGTTTTGTTGTTTTATTTTTTTGTGAAAAGAGAAGGAGGACAGGAGAGAGCAATGAAATGTGTGATTGGTTTGAATGAGCTTGGTGGGGTTGCTTTGGAAGTAAGAAAGGAGGGCGAGTAAATGTGTGTCCCCTGTAGTGTGGAAAAGGCAGCCGTCTTTTGCCGCATGCTTATAAATAGGCTGAGTGGAAGCAGTGCTCTCGCTTACGGCCATACCACCCTGAGCACGCCCGATCTCGTCTGATCTCGGAAGCTAAGCAGGGTCGGGCCTGGTTAGTACTTGGATGGGAGACCGCCTGGGAATACCAGGTGCTGTAAGCTTTTGCCATCCTCAAGCACATTCTTTCACTTGCTTTTCTTACTTTTACTCCATCTTACTTTACGCTTTCACAAATCTACAACGCATTACCCTTTCTTTTACATGTACGTCCTTGTGTTACATTTCATACGGTCTTTGGAGTCTTCAGAGTCGAAACATTTCAGCGTCAGATGCCGTTTAAGCCCACCTGCATGGCCTGCCATGGGATGGAAACCAATCAGTTGTAGTTTGGCTTAATTATAGCCAGTTGCTCTCAAAACAAAACACTGGAAAATATTCAACAAGAACTCTGTGGAGGGAATGCTGTGGATAAAAGTAACCCAAGCCTGCCAGTAGGGGTCAGTGTACGTTTGAGGAAACTGACAACATGGGGGGGAAAGTCTGTTACAGGATGTCAACGCAGAGCAGAACTACAACCAATCACAGTTACAGCTCATGGGTGGGACAAGCCCAATATTTGCTGTTAAAAACAAACAAACAAACAAAAAAACACCTGCTAATTTAGATCACTTACTTAGGTCACATTAAAGCAACACATCACGAAAGGGAGTGAGCCGTGGGGCAATAACAGCACCGTTTCGTCACAGCCGTGATGTTTATTTCACCGTTACACGCAACCTCAAGTCATGGGCCGCCATTCATGGGTCCCCGTTCTCGTTTCGGGGGGCTGATTTCCAGTTGTATTGAGTTTTTTTTAAATTCTCCTCCCAGACCTGCCTGCATCTACAACAGTTGTTCTTTTGTCCCCCTAAAGCTTCACAGAGCTCTTTGAACTTGACATGGCGACGCCACTTCCCTAAGTCAAAAGGCTGGCTGGCCCACTCAGCCCGAGCCTGCTTCACCGGCATCCCTGCGACTCGCAACTCACCTCAGAGCGATGCTTCGCCCGGCGTGCTAGCGTGAGCTTTTTTCTTTTTTTTTTTTTGCCCGGCTTCCATATTGGTAGGAAGTAGCCTCTGCATTTATCCCGTATTCCTGTTGTACCTTAGTATGTGGAATTTAGGGGTGTAAATAAAAGGAGCCAAGACAGTTGAGAAAGATTTGTGATTTTGTAATTGTCCCGTTTCACAAGCCCATTCGACTCATGTGGCTTATGTGACTTTTATGTTGACAAGGCCGAGTCTGGCGGCCGGCGTTAGCCTTTGTTGCTGAATGTTCAAGTGTCAGCCAAAAGAGCAAGTTTTGTTGTTTTATTTTTTTGTGAAAAGAGAAGGAGGACAGGAGAGAGCAATGAAATGTGTGATTGGTTTGAATGAGCTTGGTGGGGTTGCTTTGGAAGTAAGAAAGGAGGGCGAGTAAATGTGTGTCCCCTGTAGTGTGGAAAAGGCAGCCGTCTTTTGCCGCATGCTTATAAATAGGCTGAGTGGAAGCAGTGCTCTCGCTTACGGCCATACCACCCTGAGCACGCCCGATCTCGTCTGATCTCGGAAGCTAAGCAGGGTCGGGCCTGGT
>NC_132890.1:15562316-15579816 GCF_030463535.1 Salminus brasiliensis | reverse complement strand
TTTTTTTTTTTGCCCGGCTTCCATATTGGTAGGAAGTAGCCTCTGCATTTATCCCGTATTCCTGTTGTACCTTAGTATGTGGAATTTAGGGGTGTAAATAAAAGGAGCCAAGACAGTTGAGAAAGATTTGTGATTTTGTAATTGTCCCGTTTCACAAGCCCATTCGACTCATGTGGCTTATGTGACTTTTATGTTGACAAGGCCGAGTCTGGCGGCCGGCGTTAGCCTTTGTTGCTGAATGTTCAAGTGTCAGCCAAAAGAGCAAGTTTTGTTGTTTTATTTTTTTTGTGAAAAGAGAAGGAGGACAGGAGAGAGCAATGAAATGTGTGATTGGTTTGAATGAGCTTGGTGGGGTTGCTTTGGAAGTAAGAAAGGAGGGCGAGTAAATGTGTGTCCCCTGTAGTGTGGAAAAGGCAGCCGTCTTTTGCCGCATGCTTATAAATAGGCTGAGTGGAAGCAGTGCTCTCGCTTACGGCCATACCACCCTGAGCACGCCCGATCTCGTCTGATCTCGGAAGCTAAGCAGGGTCGGGCCTGGTTAGTACTTGGATGGGAGACCGCCTGGGAATACCAGGTGCTGTAAGCTTTTGCCATCCTCAAGCACATTCTTTCACTTGCTTTTCTTACTTTTACTCCATCTTACTTTACGCTTTCACAAATCTACAACGCATTACCCTTTCTTTTACATGTACGTCCTTGTGTTACATTTCATACGGTCTTTGGAGTCTTCAGAGTCGAAACATTTCAGCGTCAGATGCCGTTTAAGCCCACCTGCATGGCCTGCCATGGGATGGAAACCAATCAGTTGTAGTTTGGCTTAATTATAGCCAGTTGCTCTCAAAACAAAACACTGGAAAATATTCAACAAGAACTCTGTGGAGGGAATGCTGTGGATAAAAGTAACCCAAGCCTGCCAGTAGGGGTCAGTGTACGTTTGAGGAAACTGACAACATGGGGGGGAAAGTCTGTTACAGGATGTCAACGCAGAGCAGAACTACAACCAATCACAGTTACAGCTCATGGGTGGGACAAGCCCAATATTTGCTGTTAAAAACAAACAAACAAACAAAAAAACACCTGCTAATTTAGATCACTTACTTAGGTCACATTAAAGCAACACATCACGAAAGGGAGTGAGCCGTGGGGCAATAACAGCACCGTTTCGTCACAGCCGTGATGTTTATTTCACCGTTACACGCAACCTCAAGTCATGGGCCGCCATTCATGGGTCCCCGTTCTCGTTTCGGGGGGCTGATTTCCAGTTGTATTGAGTTTTTTTTAAATTCTCCTCCCAGACCTGCCTGCATCTACAACAGTTGTTCTTTTGTCCCCCTAAAGCTTCACAGAGCTCTTTGAACTTGACATGGCGACGCCACTTCCCTAAGTCAAAAGGCTGGCTGGCCCACTCAGCCCGAGCCTGCTTCACCGGCATCCCTGCGACTCGCAACTCACCTCAGAGCGATGCTTCGCCCGGCGTGCTAGCGTGAGCTTTTTTCTTTTTTTTTTTTTGCCCGGCTTCCATATTGGTAGGAAGTAGCCTCTGCATTTATCCCGTATTCCTGTTGTACCTTAGTATGTGGAATTTAGGGGTGTAAATAAAAGGAGCCAAGACAGTTGAGAAAGATTTGTGATTTTGTAATTGTCCCGTTTCACAAGCCCATTCGACTCATGTGGCTTATGTGACTTTTATGTTGACAAGGCCGAGTCTGGCGGCCGGCGTTAGCCTTTGTTGCTGAATGTTCAAGTGTCAGCCAAAAGAGCAAGTTTTGTTGTTTTATTTTTTTGTGAAAAGAGAAGGAGGACAGGAGAGAGCAATGAAATGTGTGATTGGTTTGAATGAGCTTGGTGGGGTTGCTTTGGAAGTAAGAAAGGAGGGCGAGTAAATGTGTGTCCCCTGTAGTGTGGAAAAGGCAGCCGTCTTTTGCCGCATGCTTATAAATAGGCTGAGTGGAAGCAGTGCTCTCGCTTACGGCCATACCACCCTGAGCACGCCCGATCTCGTCTGATCTCGGAAGCTAAGCAGGGTCGGGCCTGGTTAGTACTTGGATGGGAGACCACCTGGGAATACCGGGTGCTGTAAGCTTTTGCCATCCTCAAGCACTTACATGCACATTCTTTCACTTGCTTTTCTTACTTTTACTCCATCTTACTTTACGCTTTCACAAATCTACAACGCATTACCCTTTCTTTTACATGTACGTCCTTGTGTTACATTTCATACGGTCTTTGGAGTCTTCAGAGTCGAAACATTTCAGCGTCAGATGCCGTTTAAGCCCACCTGCATGGCCTGCCATGGGATGGAAACCAATCAGTTGTAGTTTGGCTTAATTATAGCCAGTTGCTCTCAAAACAAAACACTGGAAAATATTCAACAAGAACTCTGTGGAGGGAATGCTGTGGATAAAAGTAACCCAAGCCTGCCAGTAGGGGTCAGTGTACGTTTGAGGAAACTGACAACATGGGGGGGAAAGTCTGTTACAGGATGTCAACGCAGAGCAGAACTACAACCAATCACAGTTACAGCTCATGGGTGGGACAAGCCCAATATTTGCTGTTAAAAACAAACAAACAAACAAAAAAACACCTGCTAATTTAGATCACTTACTTAGGTCACATTAAAGCAACACATCACGAAAGGGAGTGAGCCGTGGGGCAATAACAGCACCGTTTCGTCACAGCCGTGATGTTTATTTCACCGTTACACGCAACCTCAAGTCATGGGCCGCCATTCATGGGTCCCCGTTCTCGTTTCGGGGGGCTGATTTCCAGTTGTATTGAGTTTTTTTAAAATTCTCCTCCCAGACCTGCCTGCATCTACAACAGTTGTTCTTTTGTCCCCCTAAAGCTTCACAGAGCTCTTTGAACTTGACATGGCGACGCCACTTCCCTAAGTCAAAAGGCTGGCTGGCCCACTCAGCCCGAGCCTGCTTCACCGGCATCCCTGCGACTCGCAACTCACCTCAGAGCGATGCTTCGCCCGGCGTGCTAGCGTGAGCTTTTTTCTTTTTTTTTTTTGCCCGGCTTCCATATTGGTAGGAAGTAGCCTCTGCATTTATCCCGTATTCCTGTTGTACCTTAGTATGTGGAATTTAGGGGTGTAAATAAAAGGAGCCAAGACAGTTGAGAAAGATTTGTGATTTTGTAATTGTCCCGTTTCACAAGCCCATTCGACTCATGTGGCTTATGTGACTTTTATGTTGACAAGGCCGAGTCTGGCGGCCGGCGTTAGCCTTTGTTGCTGAATGTTCAAGTGTCAGCCAAAAGAGCAAGTTTTGTTGTTTTATTTTTTTGTGAAAACAGAAGGAGGACAGGAGAGAGCAATGAAATGTGTGATTGGTTTGAATGAGCTTGGTGGGGTTGCTTTGGAAGTAAGAAAGGAGGGCGAGTAAATGTGTGTCCCCTGTAGTGTGGAAAAGGCAGCCGTCTTTTGCCGCATGCTTATAAATAGGCTGAGTGGAAGCAGTGCTTTTGCTTACGGCCATACCACCCTGAGCACGCCCGATCTCGTCTGATCTCGGAAGCTAAGCAGGGTCGGGCCTGGTTAGTACTTGGATGGGAGACTGCCTGGGAATACCAGGTGCTGTAAGCTTTTGCCATCCTCAAGCACATTCTTTCACTTGCTTTTCTTACTTTTACTCCATCTTACTTTACGCTTTCACAAATCTACAACGCATTACCCTTTCTTTTACATGTACGTCCTTGTGTTACATTTCATACGGTCTTTGGAGTCTTCAGAGTCGAAACATTTCAGCGTCAGATGCCGTTTAAGCCCACCTGCATGGCCTGCCATGGGATGGAAACCAATCAGTTGTAGTTTGGCTTAATTATAGCCAGTTGCTCTCAAAACAAAACACTGGAAAATATTCAACAAGAACTCTGTGGAGGGAATGCTGTGGATAAAAGTAACCCAAGCCTGCCAGTAGGGGTCAGTGTACGTTTGAGGAAACTGACAACATGGGGGGGAAAGTCTGTTACAGGATGTCAACGCAGAGCAGAACTACAACCAATCACAGTTACAGCTCATGGGTGGGACAAGCCCAATATTTGCTGTTAAAAACAAACAAACAAACAAAAAAACACCTGCTAATTTAGATCACTTACTTAGGTCACATTAAAGCAACACATCACGAAAGGGAGTGAGCCGTGGGGCAATAACAGCACCGTTTCGTCACAGCCGTGATGTTTATTTCACCGTTACACGCAACCTCAAGTCATGGGCCGCCATTCATGGGTCCCCGTTCTCGTTTCGGGGGGCTGATTTCCAGTTGTATTGAGTTTTTTTTAAATTCTCCTCCCAGACCTGCCTGCATCTACAACAGTTGTTCTTTTGTCCCCCTAAAGCTTCACAGAGCTCTTTGAACTTGACATGGCGACGCCACTTCCCTAAGTCAAAAGGCTGGCTGGCCCACTCAGCCCGAGCCTGCTTCACCGGCATCCCTGCGACTCGCAACTCACCTCAGAGCGATGCTTCGACCGGTGTGCTAGCGTGAGCTTTTTTCTTTTTTTTTTTTTGCCCGGCTTCCATATTGGTAGGAAGTAGCCTCTGCATTTATCCCGTATTCCTGTTGTACCTTAGTATGTGGAATTTAGGGGTGTAAATAAAAGGAGCCAAGACAGTTGAGAAAGATTTGTGATTTTGTAATTGTCCCGTTTCACAAGCCCATTCGACTCATGTGGCTTATGTGACTTTTATGTTGACAAGGCCGAGTCTGGCGGCCGGCGTTAGCCTTTGTTGCTGAATGTTCAAGTGTCAGCCAAAAGAGCAAGTTTTGTTGTTTTATTTTTTTGTGAAAAGAGAAGGAGGACAGGAGAGAGCAATGAAATGTGTGATTGGTTTGAATGAGCTTGGTGGGGTTGCTTTGGAAGTAAGAAAGGAGGGCGAGTAAATGTGTGTCCCCTGTAGTGTGGAAAAGGCAGCCGTCTTTTGCCGCATGCTTATAAATAGGCTGAGTGGAAGCAGTGCTCTCGCTTACGGCCATACCACCCTGAGCACGCCCGATCTCGTCTGATCTTGGAAGCTAAGCAGGGTCGGGCCTGGTTAGTACTTGGATGGGAGACCGCCTGGGAATACCGGGTGCTGTAAGCTTTTGCCATCCTCAAGCACTTACATGCACATTCTTTCACTTGCTTTTCTTACTTTTACTCCATCTTACTTTACGCTTTCACAAATCTACAATGCATTACCCTTTCTTTTACATGTACGTCCTTGTGTTACATTTCATACGGTCTTTGGAGTCTTCAGAGTCGAAACATTTCAGCGTCAGATGCCGTTTAAGCCCACCTGCATGGCCTGCCATGGGATGGAAACCAATCAGTTGTAGTTTGGCTTAATTATAGCCAGTTGCTCTCAAAACAAAACACTGGAAAATATTCAACAAGAACTCTGTGGAGGGAATGCTGTGGATAAAAGTAACCCAAGCCTGCCAGTAGGGGTCAGTGTACGTTTGAGGAAACTGACAACATGGGGGGGAAAGTCTGTTACAGGATGTCAACGCAGAGCAGAACTACAACCAATCACAGTTACAGCTCATGGGTGGGACAAGCCCAATATTTGCTGTTAAAAACAAACAAACAAACAAAAAAACACCTGCTAATTTAGATCACTTACTTAGGTCACATTAAAGCAACACATCACGAAAGGGAGTGAGCCGTGGGGCAATAACAGCACCGTTTCGTCACAGCCGTGATGTTCATTTCACCGTTACACGCAACCTCAAGTCATGGGCCGCCATTCATGGGTCCCCGTTCTCGTTTCGGGGGGCTGATTTCCAGTTGTATTGAGTTTTTTTTAAATTCTCCTCCCAGACCTGCCTGCATCTACAACAGTTGTTCTTTTGTCCCCCTAAAGCTTCACAGAGCTCTTTGAACTTGACATGGCGACGCCACTTCCCTAAGTCAAAAGGCTGGCTGGCCCACTCAGCCCGAGCCTGCTTCACCGGCATCCCTGCGACTCGCAACTCACCTCAGAGCGATGCTTCGACCGGTGTGCTAGCGTGAGCTTTTTTCTTTTTTTTTTTTTGCCCGGCTTCCATATTGGTAGGAAGTAGCCTCTGCATTTATCCCGTATTCCTGTTGTACCTTAGTATGTGGAATTTAGGGGTGTAAATAAAAGGAGCCAAGACAGTTGAGAAAGATTTGTGATTTTGTAATTGTCCCGTTTCACAAGCCCATTCGACTCATGTGGCTTATGTGACTTTTATGTTGACAAGGCCGAGTCTGGCGGCCGGCGTTAGCCTTTGTTGCTGAATGTTCAAGTGTCAGCCAAAAGAGCAAGTTTTGTTGTTTTATTTTTTTGTGAAAAGAGAAGGAGGACAGGAGAGAGCAATGAAATGTGTGATTGGTTTGAATGAGCTTGGTGGGGTTGCTTTGGAAGTAAGAAAGGAGGGCGAGTAAATGTGTGTCCCCTGTAGTGTGGAAAAGGCAGCCGTCTTTTGCCGCATGCTTATAAATAGGCTGAGTGGAAGCAGTGCTCTCGCTTACGGCCATACCACCCTGAGCACGCCTGATCTCGTCTGATCTTGGAAGCTAAGCAGGGTCGGGCCTGGTTAGTACTTGGATGGGAGACCGCCTGGGAATACCAGGTGCTGTAAGCTTTTGCCATCCTCAAGCACTTACATGCACATTCTTTCACTTGCTTTTCTTACTTTTACTCCATCTTACTTTACGCTTTCACAAATCTACAACGCATTACCCTTTCTTTTACATGTACGTCCTTGTGTTACATTTCATACGGTCTTTGGAGTCTTCAGAGTCGAAACATTTCAGCGTCAGATGCCGTTTAAGCCCACCTGCATGGCCTGCCATGGGATGGAAACCAATCAGTTGTAGTTTGGCTTAATTATAGCCAGTTGCTCTCAAAACAAAACACTGGAAAATATTCAACAAGAACTCTGTGGAGGGAATGCTGTGGATAAAAGTAACCCAAGCCTGCCAGTAGGGGTCAGTGTACGTTTGAGGAAACTGACAACATGGGGGGGAAAGTCTGTTACAGGATGTCAACGCAGAGCAGAACTACAACCAATCACAGTTACAGCTCATGGGTGGGACAAGCCCAATATTTGCTGTTAAAAACAAACAAACAAACAAAAAAACACCTGCTAATTTAGATCACTTACTTAGGTCACATTAAAGCAACACATCACGAAAGGGAGTGAGCCGTGGGGCAATAACAGCACCGTTTCGTCACAGCCGTGATGTTTATTTCACCGTTACACGCAACCTCAAGTCATGGGCCGCCATTCATGGGTCCCCGTTCTCGTTTCGGGGGGCTGATTTCCAGTTGTATTGAGTTTTTTTTAAATTCTCCTCCCAGACCTGCCTGCATCTACAACAGTTGTTCTTTTGTCCCCCTAAAGCTTCACAGAGCTCTTTGAACTTGACATGGCGACGCCACTTCCCTAAGTCAAAAGGCTGGCTGGCCCACTCAGCCCGAGCCTGCTTCACCGGCATCCCTGCGACTCGCAACTCACCTCAGAGCGATGCTTCGCCCGGCGTGCTAGCGTGAGCTTTTTTCTTTTTTTTTTTTTGCCCGGCTTCCATATTGGTAGGAAGTAGCCTCTGCATTTATCCCGTATTCCTGTTGTACCTTAGTATGTGGAATTTAGGGGTGTAAATAAAAGGAGCCAAGACAGTTGAGAAAGATTTGTGATTTTGTAATTGTCCCGTTTCACAAGCCCATTCGACTCATGTGGCTTATGTGACTTTTATGTTGACAAGGCCGAGTCTGGCGGCCGGCATTAGCCTTTGTTGCTGAATGTTCAAGTGTCAGCCAAAAGAGCAAGTTTTGTTGTTTTATTTTTTTGTGAAAAGAGAAGGAGGACAGGAGAGAGCAATGAAATGTGTGATTGGTTTGAATGAGCTTGGTGGGGTTGCTTTGGAAGTAAGAAAGGAGGGCGAGTAAATGTGTGTCCCCTGTAGTGTGGAAAAGGCAGCCGTCTTTTGCCGCATGCTTATAAATAGGCTGAGTGGAAGCAGTGCTCTCGCTTACGGCCATACCACCCTGAGCACGCCCGATCTCGTCTGATCTCGGAAGCTAAGCAGGGTCGGGCCTGGTTAGTACTTGGATGGGAGACAGCCTGGGAATACCGGGTGCTGTAAGCTTTTGCCATCCTCAAGCACTTACATGCACATTCTTTCACTTGCTTTTCTTACTTTTACTCCATCTTACTTTACGCTTTCACAAATCTACAATGCATTACCCTTTCTTTTACATGTACGTCCTTGTGTTACATTTCATACGGTCTTTGGAGTCTTCAGAGTCGAAACATTTCAGCGTCAGATGCCGTTTAAGCCCACCTGCATGGCCTGCCATGGGATGGAAACCAATCAGTTGTAGTTTGGCTTAATTATAGCCAGTTGCTCTCAAAACAAAACACTGGAAAATATTCAACAAGAACTCTGTGGAGGGAATGCTGTGGATAAAAGTAACCCAAGCCTGCCAGTAGGGGTCAGTGTACGTTTGAGGAAACTGACAACATGGGGGGGAAAGTCTGTTACAGGATGTCAACGCACTGCAGAACTACAACCAATCACAGTTACAGCTCATGGGTGGGACAAGCCCAATATTTGCTGTTAAAAACAAACAAACAAACAAAAAAACACCTGCTAATTTAGATCACTTACTTAGGTCACATTAAAGCAACACATCACGAAAGGGAGTGAGCCGTGGGGCAATAACAGCACCGTTTCGTCACAGCCGTGATGTTCATTTCACCGTTACACGCAACCTCAAGTCATGGGCCGCCATTCATGGGTCCCCGTTCTCGTTTCGGGGGGCTGATTTCCAGTTGTATTGAGTTTTTTTTAAATTCTCCTCCCAGACCTGCCTGCATCTACAACAGTTGTTCTTTTGTCCCCCTAAAGCTTCACAGAGCTCTTTGAACTTGACATGGCGACGCCACTTCCCTAAGTCAAAAGGCTGGCTGGCCCACTCAGCCCGAGCCTGCTTCACCGGCATCCCTGCGACTCGCAACTCACCTCAGAGCGATGCTTCGACCGGTGTGCTAGCGTGAGCTTTTTTCTTTTTTTTTTTTTGCCCGGCTTCCATATTGGTAGGAAGTAGCCTCTGCATTTATCCCGTATTCCTGTTGTACCTTAGTATGTGGAATTTAGGGGTGTAAATAAAAGGAGCCAAGACAGTTGAGAAAGATTTGTGATTTTGTAATTGTCCCGTTTCACAAGCCCATTCGACTCATGTGGCTTATGTGACTTTTATGTTGACAAGGCCGAGTCTGGCGGCCGGCGTTAGCCTTTGTTGCTGAATGTTCAAGTGTCAGCCAAAAGAGCAAGTTTTGTTGTTTTATTTTTTTGTGAAAAGAGAAGGAGGACAGGAGAGAGCAATGAAATGTGTGATTGGTTTGAATGAGCTTGGTGGGGTTGCTTTGGAAGTAAGAAAGGAGGGCGAGTAAATGTGTGTCCCCTGTAGTGTGGAAAAGGCAGCCGTCTTTTGCCGCATGCTTATAAATAGGCTGAGTGGAAGCAGTGCTCTCGCTTACGGCCATACCACCCTGAGCACGCCTGATCTCGTCTGATCTTGGAAGCTAAGCAGGGTCGGGCCTGGTTAGTACTTGGATGGGAGACCGCCTGGGAATACCAGGTGCTGTAAGCTTTTGCCATCCTCAAGCACTTACATGCACATTCTTTCACTTGCTTTTCTTACTTTTACTCCATCTTACTTTACGCTTTCACAAATCTACAACGCATTACCCTTTCTTTTACATGTACGTCCTTGTGTTACATTTCATACGGTCTTTGGAGTCTTCAGAGTCGAAACATTTCAGCGTCAGATGCCGTTTAAGCCCACCTGCATGGCCTGCCATGGGATGGAAACCAATCAGTTGTAGTTTGGCTTAATTATAGCCAGTTGCTCTCAAAACAAAACACTGGAAAATATTCAACAAGAACTCTGTGGAGGGAATGCTGTGGATAAAAGTAACCCAAGCCTGCCAGTAGGGGTCAGTGTACGTTTGAGGAAACTGACAACATGGGGGGGAAAGTCTGTTACAGGATGTCAACGCAGAGCAGAACTACAACCAATCACAGTTACAGCTCATGGGTGGGACAAGCCCAATATTTGCTGTTAAAAACAAACAAACAAACAAAAAAACACCTGCTAATTTAGATCACTTACTTAGGTCACATTAAAGCAACACATCACGAAAGGGAGTGAGCCGTGGGGCAATAACAGCACCGTTTCGTCACAGCCGTGATGTTTATTTCACCGTTACACGCAACCTCAAGTCATGGGCCGCCATTCATGGGTCCCCGTTCTCGTTTCGGGGGGCTGATTTCCAGTTGTATTGAGTTTTTTTTAAATTCTCCTCCCAGACCTGCCTGCATCTACAACAGTTGTTCTTTTGTCCCCCTAAAGCTTCACAGAGCTCTTTGAACTTGACATGGCGACGCCACTTCCCTAAGTCAAAAGGCTGGCTGGCCCACTCAGCCCGAGCCTGCTTCACCGGCATCCCTGCGACTCGCAACTCACCTCAGAGCGATGCTTCGCCCGGCGTGCTAGCGTGAGCTTTTTTCTTTTTTTTTTTTTGCCCGGCTTCCATATTGGTAGGAAGTAGCCTCTGCATTTATCCCGTATTCCTGTTGTACCTTAGTATGTGGAATTTAGGGGTGTAAATAAAAGGAGCCAAGACAGTTGAGAAAGATTTGTGATTTTGTAATTGTCCCGTTTCACAAGCCCATTCGACTCATGTGGCTTATGTGACTTTTATGTTGACAAGGCCGAGTCTGGCGGCCGGCGTTAGCCTTTGTTGCTGAATGTTCAAGTGTCAGCCAAAAGAGCAAGTTTTGTTGTTTTATTTTTTTGTGAAAAGAGAAGGAGGACAGGAGAGAGCAATGAAATGTGTGATTGGTTTGAATGAGCTTGGTGGGGTTGCTTTGGAAGTAAGAAAGGAGGGCGAGTAAATGTGTGTCCCCTGTAGTGTGGAAAAGGCAGCCGTCTTTTGCCGCATGCTTATAAATAGGCTGAGTGGAAGCAGTGCTCTCGCTTACGGCCATACCACCCTGAGCACGCCTGATCTCGTCTGATCTTGGAAGCTAAGCAGGGTCGGGCCTGGTTAGTACTTGGATGGGAGACCGCCTGGGAATACCAGGTGCTGTAAGCTTTTGCCATCCTCAAGCACTTACATGCACATTCTTTCACTTGCTTTTCTTACTTTTACTCCATCTTACTTTACGCTTTCACAAATCTACAACGCATTACCCTTTCTTTTACATGTACGTCCTTGTGTTACATTTCATACGGTCTTTGGAGTCTTCAGAGTCGAAACATTTCAGCGTCAGATGCCGTTTAAGCCCACCTGCATGGCCTGCCATGGGATGGAAACCAATCAGTTGTAGTTTGGCTTAATTATAGCCAGTTGCTCTCAAAACAAAACACTGGAAAATATTCAACAAGAACTCTGTGGAGGGAATGCTGTGGATAAAAGTAACCCAAGCCTGCCAGTAGGGGTCAGTGTACGTTTGAGGAAACTGACAACATGGGGGGGAAAGTCTGTTACAGGATGTCAACGCAGAGCAGAACTACAACCAATCACAGTTACAGCTCATGGGTGGGACAAGCCCAATATTTGCTGTTAAAAACAAACAAACAAACAAAAAAACACCTGCTAATTTAGATCACTTACTTAGGTCACATTAAAGCAACACATCACGAAAGGGAGTGAGCCGTGGGGCAATAACAGCACCGTTTCGTCACAGCCGTGATGTTTATTTCACCGTTACACGCAACCTCAAGTCATGGGCCGCCATTCATGGGTCCCCGTTCTCGTTTCGGGGGGCTGATTTCCAGTTGTATTGAGTTTTTTTTAAATTCTCCTCCCAGACCTGCCTGCATCTACAACAGTTGTTCTTTTGTCCCCCTAAAGCTTCACAGAGCTCTTTGAACTTGACATGGCGACGCCACTTCCCTAAGTCAAAAGGCTGGCTGGCCCACTCAGCCCGAGCCTGCTTCACCGGCATCCCTGCGACTCGCAACTCACCTCAGAGCGATGCTTCGCCCGGCGTGCTAGCGTGAGCTTTTTTCTTTTTTTTTTTTTGCCCGGCTTCCATATTGGTAGGAAGTAGCCTCTGCATTTATCCCGTATTCCTGTTGTACCTTAGTATGTGGAATTTAGGGGTGTAAATAAAAGGAGCCAAGACAGTTGAGAAAGATTTGTGATTTTGTAATTGTCCCGTTTCACAAGCCCATTCGACTCATGTGGCTTATGTGACTTTTATGTTGACAAGGCCGAGTCTGGCGGCCGGCGTTAGCCTTTGTTGCTGAATGTTCAAGTGTCAGCCAAAAGAGCAAGTTTTGTTGTTTTATTTTTTTGTGAAAACAGAAGGAGGACAGGAGAGAGCAATGAAATGTGTGATTGGTTTGAATGAGCTTGGTGGGGTTGCTTTGGAAGTAAGAAAGGAGGGCGAGTAAATGTGTGTCCCCTGTAGTGTGGAAAAGGCAGCCGTCTTTTGCCGCATGCTTATAAATAGGCTGAGTGGAAGCAGTGCTCTCGCTTACGGCCATACCACCCTGAGCACGCCCGATCTCGTCTGATCTCGGAAGCTAAGCAGGGTCGGGCCTGGTTAGTACTTGGATGGGAGACCGCCTGGGAATACCAGGTGCTGTAAGCTTTTGCCATCCTCAAGCACATTCTTTCACTTGCTTTTCTTACTTTTACTCCATCTTACTTTACGCTTTCACAAATCTACAACGCATTACCCTTTCTTTTACATGTACGTCCTTGTGTTACATTTCATACGGTCTTTGGAGTCTTCAGAGTCGAAACATTTCAGCGTCAGATGCCGTTTAAGCCCACCTGCATGGCCTGCCATGGGATGGAAACCAATCAGTTGTAGTTTGGCTTAATTATAGCCAGTTGCTCTCAAAACAAAACACTGGAAAATATTCAACAAGAACTCTGTGGAGGGAATGCTGTGGATAAAAGTAACCCAAGCCTGCCAGTAGGGGTCAGTGTACGTTTGAGGAAACTGACAACATGGGGGGGAAAGTCTGTTACAGGATGTCAACGCAGAGCAGAACTACAACCAATCACAGTTACAGCTCATGGGTGGGACAAGCCCAATATTTGCTGTTAAAAACAAACAAACAAACAAAAAAACACCTGCTAATTTAGATCACTTACTTAGGTCACATTAAAGCAACACATCACGAAAGGGAGTGAGCCGTGGGGCAATAACAGCACCGTTTCGTCACAGCCGTGATGTTTATTTCACCGTTACACGCAACCTCAAGTCATGGGCCGCCATTCATGGGTCCCCGTTCTCGTTTCGGGGGGCTGATTTCCAGTTGTATTGAGTTTTTTTTAAATTCTCCTCCCAGACCTGCCTGCATCTACAAAAGGCTGGCTGGCCCACTCAGCCCGAGCCTGCTTCACCGGCATCCCTGCGACTCGCAACTCACCTCAGAGCGATGCTTCGCCCGGCGTGCTAGCGTGAGCTTTTTTCTTTTTTTTTTTTTGCCCGGCTTCCATATTGGTAGGAAGTAGCCTCTGCATTTATCCCGTATTCCTGTTGTACCTTAGTATGTGGAATTTAGGGGTGTAAATAAAAGGAGCCAAGACAGTTGAGAAAGATTTGTGATTTTGTAATTGTCCCGTTTCACAAGCCCATTCGACTCATGTGGCTTATGTGACTTTTATGTTGACAAGGCCGAGTCTGGCGGCCGGCGTTAGCCTTTGTTGCTGAATGTTCAAGTGTCAGCCAAAAGAGCAAGTTTTGTTGTTTTATTTTTTTTGTGAAAAGAGAAGGAGGACAGGAGAGAGCAATGAAATGTGTGATTGGTTTGAATGAGCTTGGTGGGGTTGCTTTGGAAGTAAGAAAGGAGGGCGAGTAAATGTGTGTCCCCTGTAGTGTGGAAAAGGCAGCCGTCTTTTGCCGCATGCTTATAAATAGGCTGAGTGGAAGCAGTGCTCTCGCTTACGGCTATACCACCCTGAGCACGCCCGGTCTCGTCTGATCTCGGAAGCTAAGCAGGGTCGGGCCTGGTTAGTACTTGGATGGGAGACCGCCTGGGAATACCAGGTGCTGTAAGCTTTTGCCATCCTCAAGCACATTCTTTCACTTGCTTTTCTTACTTTTACTCCATCTTACTTTACGCTTTCACAAATCTACAACGCATTACCCTTTCTTTTACATGTACGTCCTTGTGTTACATTTCATACGGTCTTTGGAGTCTTCAGAGTCGAAACATTTCAGCGTCAGATGCCGTTTAAGCCCACCTGCATGGCCTGCCATGGGATGGAAACCAATCAGTTGTAGTTTGGCTTAATTATAGCCAGTTGCTCTCAAAACAAAACACTGGAAAATATTCAACAAGAACTCTGTGGAGGGAATGCTGTGGATAAAAGTAACCCAAGCCTGCCAGTAGGGGTCAGTGTACGTTTGAGGAAACTGACAACATGGGGGGGAAAGTCTGTTACAGGATGTCAACGCAGAGCAGAACTACAACCAATCACAGTTACAGCTCATGGGTGGGACAAGCCCAATATTTGCTGTTAAAAACAAACAAACAAACAAAAAAACACCTGCTAATTTAGATCACTTACTTAGGTCACATTAAAGCAACACATCACGAAAGGGAGTGAGCCGTGGGGCAATAACAGCACCGTTTCGTCACAGCCGTGATGTTTATTTCACCGTTACACGCAACCTCAAGTCATGGGCCGCCATTCATGGGTCCCCGTTCTCGTTTCGGGGGGCTGATTTCCAGTTGTATTGAGTTTTTTTTAAATTCTCCTCCCAGACCTGCCTGCATCTACAAAAGGCTGGCTGGCCCACTCAGCCCGAGCCTGCTTCACCGGCATCCCTGCGACTCGCAACTCACCTCAGAGCGATGCTTCGCCCGGCGTGCTAGCGTGAGCTTTTTTCTTTTTTTTTTTTTGCCCGGCTTCCATATTGGTAGGAAGTAGCCTCTGCATTTATCCCGTATTCCTGTTGTACCTTAGTATGTGGAATTTAGGGGTGTAAATAAAAGGAGCCAAGACAGTTGAGAAAGATTTGTGATTTTGTAATTGTCCCGTTTCACAAGCCCATTCGACTCATGTGGCTTATGTGACTTTTATGTTGACAAGGCCGAGTCTGGCGGCCGGCGTTAGCCTTTGTTGCTGAATGTTCAAGTGTCAGCCAAAAGAGCAAGTTTTGTTGTTTTATTTTTTTTGTGAAAAGAGAAGGAGGACAGGAGAGAGCAATGAAATGTGTGATTGGTTTGAATGAGCTTGGTGGGGTTGCTTTGGAAGTAAGAAAGGAGGGCGAGTAAATGTGTGTCCCCTGTAGTGTGGAAAAGGCAGCCGTCTTTTGCCGCATGCTTATAAATAGGCTGAGTGGAAGCAGTGCTCTCGCTTACGGCCATACCACCCTGAGCACGCCCGGTCTCGTCTGATCTCGGAAGCTAAGCAGGGTCGGGCCTGGTTAGTACTTGGATGGGAGACAGCCTGGGAATACCAGGTGCTGTAAGCTTTTGCCATCCTCAAGCACATTCTTTCACTTGCTTTTCTTACTTTTACTCCATCTTACTTTACGCTTTCACAAATCTACAACGCATTACCCTTTCTTTTACATGTACGTCCTTGTGTTACATTTCATACGGTCTTTGGAGTCTTCAGAGTCGAAACATTTCAGCGTCAGATGCCGTTTAAGCCCACCTGCATGGCCTGCCATGGGATGGAAACCAATCAGTTGTAGTTTGGCTTAATTATAGCCAGTTGCTCTCAAAACAAAACACTGGAAAATATTCAACAAGAACTCTGTGGAGGGAATGCTGTGGATAAAAGTAACCCAAGCCTGCCAGTAGGGGTCAGTGTACGTTTGAGGAAACTGACAACATGGGGGGGAAAGTCTGTTACAGGATGTCAACGCAGAGCAGAACTACAACCAATCACAGTTACAGCTCATGGGTGGGACAAGCCCAATATTTGCTGTTAAAAACAAACAAACAAACAAAAAAACACCTGCTAATTTAGATCACTTACTTAGGTCACATTAAAGCAACACATCACGAAAGGGAGTGAGCCGTGGGGCAATAACAGCACCGTTTCGTCACAGCCGTGATGTTTATTTCACCGTTACACGCAACCTCAAGTCATGGGCCGCCATTCATGGGTCCCCGTTCTCGTTTCGGGGGGCTGATTTCCAGTTGTATTGAGTTTTTTTAAAATTCTCCTCCCAGACCTGCCTGCATCTACAACAGTTGTTCTTTTGTCCCCCTAAAGCTTCACAGAGCTCTTTGAACTTGACATGGCGACGCCACTTCCCTAAGTCAAAAGGCTGGCTGGCCCACTCAGCCCGAGCCTGCTTCACCGGCATCCCTGCGACTCGCAACTCACCTCAGAGCGATGCTTCGCCCGGCGTGCTAGCGTGAGCTTTTTTCTTTTTTTTTTTTTGCCCGGCTTCCATATTGGTAGGAAGTAGCCTCTGCATTTATCCCGTATTCCTGTTGTACCTTAGTATGTGGAATTTAGGGGTGTAAATAAAAGGAGCCAAGACAGTTGAGAAAGATTTGTGATTTTGTAATTGTCCCGTTTCACAAGCCCATTCGACTCATGTGGCTTATGTGACTTTTATGTTGACAAGGCCGAGTCTGGCGGCCGGCGTTAGCCTTTGTTGCTGAATGTTCAAGTGTCAGCCAAAAGAGCAAGTTTTGTTGTTTTATTTTTTTTGTGAAAAGAGAAGGAGGACAGGAGAGAGCAATGAAATGTGTGATTGGTTTGAATGAGCTTGGTGGGGTTGCTTTGGAAGTAAGAAAGGAGGGCGAGTAAATGTGTGTCCCCTGTAGTGTGGAAAAGGCAGCCGTCTTTTGCCGCATGCTTATAAATAGGCTGAGTGGAAGCAGTGCTCTCGCTTACGGCTATACCACCCTGAGCACGCCCGGTCTCGTCTGATCTCGGAAGCTAAGCAGGGTCGGGCCTGGTTAGTACTTGGATGGGAGACCGCCTGGGAATACCAGGTGCTGTAAGCTTTTGCCATCCTCAAGCACATTCTTTCACTTGCTTTTCTTACTTTTACTCCATCTTACTTTACGCTTTCACAAATCTACAACGCATTACCCTTTCTTTTACATGTACGTCCTTGTGTTACATTTCATACGGTCTTTGGAGTCTTCAGAGTCGAAACATTTCAGCGTCAGATGCCGTTTAAGCCCACCTGCATGGCCTGCCATGGGATGGAAACCAATCAGTTGTAGTTTGGCTTAATTATAGCCAGTTGCTCTCAAAACAAAACACTGGAAAATATTCAACAAGAACTCTGTGGAGGGAATGCTGTGGATAAAAGTAACCCAAGCCTGCCAGTAGGGGTCAGTGTACGTTTGAGGAAACTGACAACATGGGGGGGAAAGTCTGTTACAGGATGTCAACGCAGAGCAGAACTACAACCAATCACAGTTACAGCTCATGGGTGGGACAAGCCCAATATTTGCTGTTAAAAACAAACAAACAAACAAAAAAACACCTGCTAATTTAGATCACTTACTTAGGTCACATTAAAGCAACACATC
>NC_132890.1:15539816-15557316 GCF_030463535.1 Salminus brasiliensis | reverse complement strand
AAGGCCGAGTCTGGCGGCCGGCGTTAGCCTTTGTTGCTGAATGTTCAAGTGTCAGCCAAAAGAGCAAGTTTTGTTGTTTTATTTTTTTTGTGAAAAGAGAAGGAGGACAGGAGAGAGCAATGAAATGTGTGATTGGTTTGAATGAGCTTGGTGGGGTTGCTTTGGAAGTAAGAAAGGAGGGCGAGTAAATGTGTGTCCCCTGTAGTGTGGAAAAGGCAGCCGTCTTTTGCCGCATGCTTATAAATAGGCTGAGTGGAAGCAGTGCTCTCGCTTACGGCCATACCACCCTGAGCACGCCCGATCTTGTCTGATCTCGGAAGCTAAGCAGGGTCGGGCCTGGTTAGTACTTGGATGGGAGACCGCCTGGGAATACCAGGTGCTGTAAGCTTTTGCCATCCTCAAGCACTTACATGCACATTCTTTCACTTGCTTTTCTTACTTTTACTCCATCTTACTTTACGCTTTCACAAATCTACAACGCATTACCCTTTCTTTTACATGTACGTCCTTGTGTTACATTTCATACGGTCTTTGGAGTCTTCAGAGTCGAAACATTTCAGCGTCAGATGCCGTTTAAGCCCACCTGCATGGCCTGCCATGGGATGGAAACCAATCAGTTGTAGTTTGGCTTAATTATAGCCAGTTGCTCTCAAAACAAAACACTGGAAAATATTCAACAAGAACTCTGTGGAGGGAATGCTGTGGATAAAAGTAACCCAAGCCTGCCAGTAGGGGTCAGTGTACGTTTGAGGAAACTGACAACATGGGGGGGAAAGTCTGTTACAGGATGTCAACGCAGAGCAGAACTACAACCAATCACAGTTACAGCTCATGGGTGGGACAAGCCCAATATTTGCTGTTAAAAACAAACAAACAAACAAAAAAACACCTGCTAATTTAAGTCATGGGCCGCCATTCATGGGTCCCCGTTCTCGTTTCGGGGGGCTGATTTCCAGTTGTATTGAGTTTTTTTAAAATTCTCCTCCCAGACCTGCCTGCATCTACAACAGTTGTTCTTTTGTCCCCCTAAAGCTTCACAGAGCTCTTTGAACTTGACATGGCGACGCCACTTCCCTAAGTCAAAAGGCTGGCTGGCCCACTCAGCCCGAGCCTGCTTCACCGGCATCCCTGCGACTCGCAACTCACCTCAGAGCGATGCTTCGCCCGGCGTGCTAGCGTGAGCTTTTTTCTTTTTTTTTTTTTGCCCGGCTTCCATATTGGTAGGAAGTAGCCTCTGCATTTATCCCGTATTCCTGTTGTACCTTAGTATGTGGAATTTAGGGGTGTAAATAAAAGGAGCCAAGACAGTTGAGAAAGATTTGTGATTTTGTAATTGTCCCGTTTCACAAGCCCATTCGACTCATGTGGCTTATGTGACTTTTATGTTGACAAGGCCGAGTCTGGCGGCCGGCGTTAGCCTTTGTTGCTGAATGTTCAAGTGTCAGCCAAAAGAGCAAGTTTTGTTGTTTTATTTTTTTTGTGAAAAGAGAAGGAGGACAGGAGAGAGCAATGAAATGTGTGATTGGTTTGAATGAGCTTGGTGGGGTTGCTTTGGAAGTAAGAAAGGAGGGCGAGTAAATGTGTGTCCCCTGTAGTGTGGAAAAGGCAGCCGTCTTTTGCCGCATGCTTATAAATAGGCTGAGTGGAAGCAGTGCTCTCGCTTACGGCCATACCACCCTGAGCATGCCTGATCTCGTCTGATCTCGGAAGCTAAGCAGGGTCGGGCCTGGTTAGTACTTGGATGGGAGACCGCCTGGGAATACCAGGTGCTGTAAGCTTTTGCCATCCTCAAGCACATTCTTTCACTTGCTTTTCTTACTTTTACTCCATCTTACTTTACGCTTTCACAAATCTACAACGCATTACCCTTTCTTTTACATGTACGTCCTTGTGTTACATTTCATACGGTCTTTGGAGTCTTCAGAGTCGAAACATTTCAGCGTCAGATGCCGTTTAAGCCCACCTGCATGGCCTGCCATGGGATGGAAACCAATCAGTTGTAGTTTGGCTTAATTATAGCCAGTTGCTCTCAAAACAAAACACTGGAAAATATTCAACAAGAACTCTGTGGAGGGAATGCTGTGGATAAAAGTAACCCAAGCCTGCCAGTAGGGGTCAGTGTACGTTTGAGGAAACTGACAACATGGGGGGGAAAGTCTGTTACAGGATGTCAACGCAGAGCAGAACTACAACCAATCACAGTTACAGCTCATGGGTGGGACAAGCCCAATATTTGCTGTTAAAAACAAACAAACAAACAAAAAAACACCTGCTAATTTAGATCACTTACTTAGGTCACATTAAAGCAACACATCACGAAAGGGAGTGAGCCGTGGGGCAATAACAGCACCGTTTCGTCACAGCCGTGATGTTTATTTCACCGTTACACGCAACCTCAAGTCATGGGCCGCCATTCATGGGTCCCCGTTCTCGTTTCGGGGGGCTGATTTCCAGTTGTATTGAGTTTTTTTTAAATTCTCCTCCCAGACCTGCCTGCATCTACAACAGTTGTTCTTTTGTCCCCCTAAAGCTTCACAGAGCTCTTTGAACTTGACATGGCGACGCCACTTCCCTAAGTCAAAAGGCTGGCTGGCCCACTCAGCCCGAGCCTGCTTCACCGGCATCCCTGCGACTCGCAACTCACCTCAGAGCGATGCTTCGCCCGGCGTGCTAGCGTGAGCTTTTTTCTTTTTTTTTTTTTGCCCGGCTTCCATATTGGTAGGAAGTAGCCTCTGCATTTATCCCGTATTCCTGTTGTACCTTAGTATGTGGAATTTAGGGGTGTAAATAAAAGGAGCCAAGACAGTTGAGAAAGATTTGTGATTTTGTAATTGTCCCGTTTCACAAGCCCATTCGACTCATGTGGCTTATGTGACTTTTATGTTGACAAGGCCGAGTCTGGCGGCCGGCGTTAGCCTTTGTTGCTGAATGTTCAAGTGTCAGCCAAAAGAGCAAGTTTTGTTGTTTTATTTTTTTTGTGAAAAGAGAAGGAGGACAGGAGAGAGCAATGAAATGTGTGATTGGTTTGAATGAGCTTGGTGGGGTTGCTTTGGAAGTAAGAAAGGAGGGCGAGTAAATGTGTGTCCCCTGTAGTGTGGAAAAGGCAGCCGTCTTTTGCCGCATGCTTATAAATAGGCTGAGTGGAAGCAGTGCTCTCGCTTACGGCCATACCACCCTGAGCACGCCCGATCTCGTCTGATCTCGGAAGCTAAGCAGGGTCGGGCCTGGTTAGTACTTGGATGGGAGACCGCCTGGGAATACCAGGTGCTGTAAGCTTTTGCCATCCTCAAGCACATTCTTTCACTTGCTTTTCTTACTTTTACTCCATCTTACTTTACGCTTTCACAAATCTACAACGCATTACCCTTTCTTTTACATGTACGTCCTTGTGTTACATTTCATACGGTCTTTGGAGTCTTCAGAGTCGAAACATTTCAGCGTCAGATGCCGTTTAAGCCCACCTGCATGGCCTGCCATGGGATGGAAACCAATCAGTTGTAGTTTGGCTTAATTATAGCCAGTTGCTCTCAAAACAAAACACTGGAAAATATTCAACAAGAACTCTGTGGAGGGAATGCTGTGGATAAAAGTAACCCAAGCCTGCCAGTAGGGGTCAGTGTACGTTTGAGGAAACTGACAACATGGGGGGGAAAGTCTGTTACAGGATGTCAACGCAGAGCAGAACTACAACCAATCACAGTTACAGCTCATGGGTGGGACAAGCCCAATATTTGCTGTTAAAAACAAACAAACAAACAAAAAAACACCTGCTAATTTAGATCACTTACTTAGGTCACATTAAAGCAACACATCACGAAAGGGAGTGAGCCGTGGGGCAATAACAGCACCGTTTCGTCACAGCCGTGATGTTTATTTCACCGTTACACGCAACCTCAAGTCATGGGCCGCCATTCATGGGTCCCCGTTCTCGTTTCGGGGGGCTGATTTCCAGTTGTATTGAGTTTTTTTAAAATTCTCCTCCCAGACCTGCCTGCATCTACAACAGTTGTTCTTTTGTCCCCCTAAAGCTTCACAGAGCTCTTTGAACTTGACATGGCGACGCCACTTCCCTAAGTCAAAAGGCTGGCTGGCCCACTCAGCCCGAGCCTGCTTCACCGGCATCCCTGCGACTCGCAACTCACCTCAGAGCGATGCTTCGCCCGGCGTGCTAGCGTGAGCTTTTTTCTTTTTTTTTTTTTGCCCGGCTTCCATATTGGTAGGAAGTAGCCTCTGCATTTATCCCGTATTCCTGTTGTACCTTAGTATGTGGAATTTAGGGGTGTAAATAAAAGGAGCCAAGACAGTTGAGAAAGATTTGTGATTTTGTAATTGTCCCGTTTCACAAGCCCATTCGACTCATGTGGCTTATGTGACTTTTAGGTTGACAAGGCCGAGTCTGGCGGCCGGCGTTAGCCTTTGTTGCTGAATGTTCAAGTGTCAGCCAAAAGAGCAAGTTTTGTTGTTTTATTTTTTTTGTGAAAAGAGAAGGAGGACAGGAGAGAGCAATGAAATGTGTGATTGGTTTGAATGAGCTTGGTGGGGTTGCTTTGGAAGTAAGAAAGGAGGGCGAGTAAATGTGTGTCCCCTGTAGTGTGGAAAAGGCAGCCGTCTTTTGCCGCATGCTTATAAATAGGCTGAGTGGAAGCAGTGTTCTCGCTTACGGCCATACCACCCTGAGCACGCCTGATCTCGTCTGATCTAGGAAGCTAAGCAGGGTCGGGCCTGGTTAGTACTTGGATGGGAGACCGCCTGGGAATACCAGGTGCTGTAAGCTTTTGCCATCCTCAAGCACTTACATGCACATTCTTTCACTTGCTTTTCTTACTTTTACTCCATCTTACTTTACGCTTTCACAAATCTACAACGCATTACCCTTTCTTTTACATGTACGTCCTTGTGTTACATTTCATACGGTCTTTGGAGTCTTCAGAGTCGAAACATTTCAGCGTCAGATGCCGTTTAAGCCCACCTGCATGGCCTGCCATGGGATGGAAACCAATCAGTTGTAGTTTGGCTTAATTATAGCCAGTTGCTCTCAAAACAAAACACTGGAAAATATTCAACAAGAACTCTGTGGAGGGAATGCTGTGGATAAAAGTAACCCAAGCCTGCCAGTAGGGGTCAGTGTACGTTTGAGGAAACTGACAACATGGGGGGGAAAGTCTGTTACAGGATGTCAACGCAGAGCAGAACTACAACCAATCACAGTTACAGCTCATGGGTGGGACAAGCCCAATATTTGCTGTTAAAAACAAACAAACAAACAAAAAAACACCTGCTAATTTAGATCACTTACTTAGGTCACATTAAAGCAACACATCACGAAAGGGAGTGAGCCGTGGGGCAATAACAGCACCGTTTCGTCACAGCCGTGATGTTTATTTCACCGTTACACGCAACCTCAAGTCATGGGCCGCCATTCATGGGTCCCCGTTCTCGTTTCGGGGGGCTGATTTCCAGTTGTATTGAGTTTTTTTTAAAATTCTCCTCCCAGACCTGCCTGCATCTACAACAGTTGTTCTTTTGTCCCCCTAAAGCTTCACAGAGCTCTTTGAACTTGACATGGCGACGCCACTTCCCTAAGTCAAAAGGCTGGCTGGCCCACTCAGCCCGAGCCTGCTTCACCGGCATCCCTGCGACTCGCAACTCACCTCAGAGCGATGCTTCGCCCGGCGTGCTAGCGTGAGCTTTTTTCTTTTTTTTTTTTTGCCCGGCTTCCATATTGGTAGGAAGTAGCCTCTGCATTTATCCCGTATTCCTGTTGTACCTTAGTATGTGGAATTTAGGGGTGTAAATAAAAGGAGCCAAGACAGTTGAGAAAGATTTGTGATTTTGTAATTGTCCCGTTTCACAAGCCCATTCGACTCATGTGGCTTATGTGACTTTTATGTTGACAAGGCCGAGTCTGGCGGCCGGCGTTAGCCTTTGTTGCTGAATGTTCAAGTGTCAGCCAAAAGAGCAAGTTTTGTTGTTTTATTTTTTTGTGAAAACAGAAGGAGGACAGGAGAGAGCAATGAAATGTGTGATTGGTTTGAATGAGCTTGGTGGGGTTGCTTTGGAAGTAAGAAAGGAGGGCGAGTAAATGTGTGTCCCCTGTAGTGTGGAAAAGGCAGCCGTCTTTTGCCGCATGCTTATAAATAGGCTGAGTGGAAGCAGTGCTCTCGCTTACGGCCATACCACCCTGAGCACGCCCGATCTCGTCTGATCTCGGAAGCTAAGCAGGGTCGGGCCTGGTTAGTACTTGGATGGGAGACCGCCTGGGAATACCAGGTGCTGTAAGCTTTTGCCATCCTCAAGCACATTCTTTCACTTGCTTTTCTTACTTTTACTCCATCTTACTTTACGCTTTCACAAATCTACAACGCATTACCCTTTCTTTTACATGTACGTCCTTGTGTTACATTTCATACGGTCTTTGGAGTCTTCAGAGTCGAAACATTTCAGCGTCAGATGCCGTTTAAGCCCACCTGCATGGCCTGCCATGGGATGGAAACCAATCAGTTGTAGTTTGGCTTAATTATAGCCAGTTGCTCTCAAAACAAAACACTGGAAAATATTCAACAAGAACTCTGTGGAGGGAATGCTGTGGATAAAAGTAACCCAAGCCTGCCAGTAGGGGTCAGTGTACGTTTGAGGAAACTGACAACATGGGGGGGAAAGTCTGTTACAGGATGTCAACGCAGAGCAGAACTACAACCAATCACAGTTACAGCTCATGGGTGGGACAAGCCCAATATTTGCTGTTAAAAACAAACAAACAAACAAAAAAACACCTGCTAATTTAGATCACTTACTTAGGTCACATTAAAGCAACACATCACGAAAGGGAGTGAGCCGTGGGGCAATAACAGCACCGTTTCGTCACAGCCGTGATGTTTATTTCACCGTTACACGCAACCTCAAGTCATGGGCCGCCATTCATGGGTCCCCGTTCTCGTTTCGGGGGGCTGATTTCCAGTTGTATTGAGTTTTTTTAAAATTCTCCTCCCAGACCTGCCTGCATCTACAACAGTTGTTCTTTTGTCCCCCTAAAGCTTCACAGAGCTCTTTGAACTTGACATGGCGACGCCACTTCCCTAAGTCAAAAGGCTGGCTGGCCCACTCAGCCCGAGCCTGCTTCACCGGCATCCCTGCGACTCGCAACTCACCTCAGAGCGATGCTTCGCCCGGCGTGCTAGCGTGAGCTTTTTTCTTTTTTTTTTTTTGCCCGGCTTCCATATTGGTAGGAAGTAGCCTCTGCATTTATCCCGTATTCCTGTTGTACCTTAGTATGTGGAATTTAGGGGTGTAAATAAAAGGAGCCAAGACAGTTGAGAAAGATTTGTGATTTTGTAATTGTCCCGTTTCACAAGCCCATTCGACTCATGTGGCTTATGTGACTTTTATGTTGACAAGGCCGAGTCTGGCGGCCGGCGTTAGCCTTTGTTGCTGAATGTTCAAGTGTCAGCCAAAAGAGCAAGTTTTGTTGTTTTATTTTTTTTGTGAAAAGAGAAGGAGGACAGGAGAGAGCAATGAAATGTGTGATTGGTTTGAATGAGCTTGGTGGGGTTGCTTTGGAAGTAAGAAAGGAGGGCGAGTAAATGTGTGTCCCCTGTAGTGTGGAAAAGGCAGCCGTCTTTTGCCGCATGCTTATAAATAGGCTGAGTGGAAGCAGTGCTCTCGCTTACGGCCATACCACCCTGAGCATGCCCGATCTCGTCTGATCTCGGAAGCTAAGCAGGGTTGGGCCTGGTTAGTACTTGGATGGGAGACCGCCTGGGAATACCAGGTGCTGTAAGCTTTTGCCATCCTCAAGCACATTCTTTCACTTGCTTTTCTTACTTTTACTCCATCTTACTTTACGCTTTCACAAATCTACAACGCATTACCCTTTCTTTTACATGTACGTCCTTGTGTTACATTTCATACGGTCTTTGGAGTCTTCAGAGTCGAAACATTTCAGCGTCAGATGCCGTTTAAGCCCACCTGCATGGCCTGCCATGGGATGGAAACCAATCAGTTGTAGTTTGGCTTAATTATAGCCAGTTGCTCTCAAAACAAAACACTGGAAAATATTCAACAAGAACTCTGTGGAGGGAATGCTGTGGATAAAAGTAACCCAAGCCTGCCAGTAGGGGTCAGTGTACGTTTGAGGAAACTGACAACATGGGGGGGAAAGTCTGTTACAGGATGTCAACGCAGAGCAGAACTACAACCAATCACAGTTACAGCTCATGGGTGGGACAAGCCCAATATTTGCTGTTAAAAACAAACAAACAAACAAAAAAACACCTGCTAATTTAGATCACTTACTTAGGTCACATTAAAGCAACACATCACGAAAGGGAGTGAGCCGTGGGGCAATAACAGCACCGTTTCGTCACAGCCGTGATGTTTATTTCACCGTTACACGCAACCTCAAGTCATGGGCCGCCATTCATGGGTCCCCGTTCTCGTTTCGGGGGGCTGATTTCCAGTTGTATTGAGTTTTTTTTAAATTCTCCTCCCAGACCTGCCTGCATCTACAACAGTTGTTCTTTTGTCCCCCTAAAGCTTCACAGAGCTCTTTGAACTTGACATGGCGACGCCACTTCCCTAAGTCAAAAGGCTGGCTGGCCCACTCAGCCCGAGCCTGCTTCACCGGCATCCCTGCGACTCGCAACTCACCTCAGAGCGATGCTTCGCCCGGCGTGCTAGCGTGAGCTTTTTTCTTTTTTTTTTTTTTGCCCGGCTTCCATATTGGTAGGAAGTAGCCTCTGCATTTATCCCGTATTCCTGTTGTACCTTAGTATGTGGAATTTAGGGGTGTAAATAAAAGGAGCCAAGACAGTTGAGAAAGATTTGTGATTTTGTAATTGTCCCGTTTCACAAGCCCATTCGACTCATGTGGCTTATGTGACTTTTATGTTGACAAGGCCGAGTCTGGCGGCCGGCGTTAGCCTTTGTTGCTGAATGTTCAAGTGTCAGCCAAAAGAGCAAGTTTTGTTGTTTTATTTTTTTTGTGAAAAGAGAAGGAGGACAGGAGAGAGCAATGAAATGTGTGATTGGTTTGAATGAGCTTGGTGGGGTTGCTTTGGAAGTAAGAAAGGAGGGCGAGTAAATGTGTGTCCCCTGTAGTGTGGAAAAGGCAGCCGTCTTTTGCCGCATGCTTATAAATAGGCTGAGTGGAAGCAGTGCTCTCGCTTACGGCCATACCACCCTGAGCACGCCCGATCTCGTCTGATCTCGGAAGCTAAGCAGGGTCGGGCCTGGTTAGTACTTGGATGGGAGACCGCCTGGGAATACCAGGTGCTGTAAGCTTTTGCCATCCTCAAGCACATTCTTTCACTTGCTTTTCTTACTTTTACTCCATCTTACTTTACGCTTTCACAAATCTACAACGCATTACCCTTTCTTTTACATGTACGTCCTTGTGTTACATTTCATACGGTCTTTGGAGTCTTCAGAGTCGAAACATTTCAGCGTCAGATGCCGTTTAAGCCCACCTGCATGGCCTGCCATGGGATGGAAACCAATCAGTTGTAGTTTGGCTTAATTATAGCCAGTTGCTCTCAAAACAAAACACTGGAAAATATTCAACAAGAACTCTGTGGAGGGAATGCTGTGGATAAAAGTAACCCAAGCCTGCCAGTAGGGGTCAGTGTACGTTTGAGGAAACTGACAACATGGGGGGGAAAGTCTGTTACAGGATGTCAACGCAGAGCAGAACTACAACCAATCACAGTTACAGCTCATGGGTGGGACAAGCCCAATATTTGCTGTTAAAAACAAACAAACAAACAAAAAAACACCTGCTAATTTAGATCACTTACTTAGGTCACATTAAAGCAACACATCACGAAAGGGAGTGAGCCGTGGGGCAATAACAGCACCGTTTCGTCACAGCCGTGATGTTTATTTCACCGTTACACGCAACCTCAAGTCATGGGCCGCCATTCATGGGTCCCCGTTCTCGTTTCGGGGGGCTGATTTCCAGTTGTATTGAGTTTTTTTAAAATTCTCCTCCCAGACCTGCCTGCATCTACAACAGTTGTTCTTTTGTCCCCCTAAAGCTTCACAGAGCTCTTTGAACTTGACATGGCGACGCCACTTCCCTAAGTCAAAAGGCTGGCTGGCCCACTCAGCCCGAGCCTGCTTCACCGGCATCCCTGCGACTCGCAACTCACCTCAGAGCGATGCTTCGCCCGGCGTGCTAGCGTGAGCTTTTTTCTTTTTTTTTTTTTGCCCGGCTTCCATATTGGTAGGAAGTAGCCTCTGCATTTATCCCGTATTCCTGTTGTACCTTAGTATGTGGAATTTAGGGGTGTAAATAAAAGGAGCCAAGACAGTTGAGAAAGATTTGTGATTTTGTAATTGTCCCGTTTCACAAGCCCATTCAACTCATGTGGCTTATGTGACTTTTATGTTGACAAGGCCGAGTCTGGCGGCCGGCGTTAGCCTTTGTTGCTGAATGTTCAAGTGTCAGCCAAAAGAGCAAGTTTTGTTGTTTTATTTTTTTTGTGAAAAGAGAAGGAGGACAGGAGAGAGCAATGAAATGTGTGATTGGTTTGAATGAGCTTGGTGGGGTTGCTTTGGAAGTAAGAAAGGAGGGCGAGTAAATGTGTGTCCCCTGTAGTGTGGAAAAGGCAGCCGTCTTTTGCCGCATGCTTATAAATAGGCTGAGTGGAAGCAGTGCTCTCGCTTATGGCCATACCACCCTGAGCACGCCCGATCTCGTCTGATCTCGGAAGCTAAGCAGGGTAGGGCCTGGTTAGTACTTGGATGGGAGACCGCCTGGGAATACCAGGTGCTGTAAGCTTTTGCCATCCTCAAGCACATTCTTTCACTTGCTTTTCTTACTTTTACTCCATCTTACTTTACGCTTTCACAAATCTACAACGCATTACCCTTTCTTTTACATGTACGTCCTTGTGTTACATTTCATACGGTCTTTGGAGTCTTCAGAGTCGAAACATTTCAGCGTCAGATGCCGTTTAAGCCCACCTGCATGGCCTGCCATGGGATGGAAACCAATCAGTTGTAGTTTGGCTTAATTATAGCCAGTTGCTCTCAAAACAAAACACTGGAAAATATTCAACAAGAACTCTGTGGAGGGAATGCTGTGGATAAAAGTAACCCAAGCCTGCCAGTAGGGGTCAGTGTACGTTTGAGGAAACTGACAACATGGGGGGGAAAGTCTGTTACAGGATGTCAACGCAGAGCAGAACTACAACCAATCACAGTTACAGCTCATGGGTGGGACAAGCCCAATATTTGCTGTTAAAAACAAACAAACAAACAAAAAAACACCTGCTAATTTAGATCACTTACTTAGGTCACATTAAAGCAACACATCACGAAAGGGAGTGAGCCGTGGGGCAATAACAGCACCGTTTCGTCACAGCCGTGATGTTTATTTCACCGTTACACGCAACCTCAAGTCATGGGCCGCCATTCATGGGTCCCCGTTCTCGTTTCGGGGGGCTGATTTCCAGTTGTATTGAGTTTTTTTAAAATTCTCCTCCCAGACCTGCCTGCATCTACAACAGTTGTTCTTTTGTCCCCCTAAAGCTTCACAGAGCTCTTTGAACTTGACATGGCGACGCCACTTCCCTAAGTCAAAAGGCTGGCTGGCCCACTCAGCCCGAGCCTGCTTCACCGGCATCCCTGCGACTCGCAACTCACCTCAGAGCGATGCTTCGCCCGGCGTGCTAGCGTGAGCTTTTTTCTTTTTTTTTTTTTGCCCGGCTTCCATATTGGTAGGAAGTAGCCTCTGCATTTATCCCGTATTCCTGTTGTACCTTAGTATGTGGAATTTAGGGGTGTAAATAAAAGGAGCCAAGACAGTTGAGAAAGATTTGTGATTTTGTAATTGTCCCGTTTCACAAGCCCATTCGACTCATGTGGCTTATGTGACTTTTATGTTGACAAGGCCGAGTCTGGCGGCCGGCGTTAGCCTTTGTTGCTGAATGTTCAAGTGTCAGCCAAAAGAGCAAGTTTTGTTGTTTTATTTTTTTTGTGAAAAGAGAAGGAGGACAGGAGAGAGCAATGAAATGTGTGATTGGTTTGAATGAGCTTGGTGGGGTTGCTTTGGAAGTAAGAAAGGAGGGCGAGTAAATGTGTGTCCCCTGTAGTGTGGAAAAGGCAGCCGTCTTTTGCCGCATGCTTATAAATAGGCTGAGTGGAAGCAGTGCTCTCGCTTACGGCCATACCACCCTGGGCACGCCCGATCTCGTCTGATCTCGGAAGCTAAGCAGGGTCGGGCCTGGTTAGTACTTGGATGGGAGACCGCCTGGGAATACCAGGTGCTGTAAGCTTTTGCCATCCTCAAGCACATTCTTTCACTTGCTTTTCTTACTTTTACTCCATCTTACTTTACGCTTTCACAAATCTACAACGCATTACCCTTTCTTTTACATGTACGTCCTTGTGTTACATTTCATACGGTCTTTGGAGTCTTCAGAGTCGAAACATTTCAGCGTCAGATGCCGTTTAAGCCCACCTGCATGGCCTGCCATGGGATGGAAACCAATCAGTTGTAGTTTGGCTTAATTATAGCCAGTTGCTCTCAAAACAAAACACTGGAAAATATTCAACAAGAACTCTGTGGAGGGAATGCTGTGGATAAAAGTAACCCAAGCCTGCCAGTAGGGGTCAGTGTACGTTTGAGGAAACTGACAACATGGGGGGGAAAGTCTGTTACAGGATGTCAACGCAGAGCAGAACTACAACCAATCACAGTTACAGCTCATGGGTGGGACAAGCCCAATATTTGCTGTTAAAAACAAACAAACAAACAAAAAAACACCTGCTAATTTAGATCACTTACTTAGGTCACATTAAAGCAACACATCACGAAAGGGAGTGAGCCGTGGGGCAATAACAGCACCGTTTCGTCACAGCCGTGATGTTTATTTCACCGTTACACGCAACCTCAAGTCATGGGCCGCCATTCATGGGTCCCCGTTCTCGTTTCGGGGGGCTGATTTCCAGTTGTATTGAGTTTTTTTAAAATTCTCCTCCCAGACCTGCCTGCATCTACAACAGTTGTTCTTTTGTCCCCCTAAAGCTTCACAGAGCTCTTTGAACTTGACATGGCGACGCCACTTCCCTAAGTCAAAAGGCTGGCTGGCCCACTCAGCCCGAGCCTGCTTCACCGGCATCCCTGCGACTCGCAACTCACCTCAGAGCGATGCTTCGCCCGGCGTGCTAGCGTGAGCTTTTTTCTTTTTTTTTTTTTGCCCGGCTTCCATATTGGTAGGAAGTAGCCTCTGCATTTATCCCGTATTCCTGTTGTACCTTAGTATGTGGAATTTAGGGGTGTAAATAAAAGGAGCCAAGACAGTTGAGAAAGATTTGTGATTTTGTAATTGTCCCGTTTCACAAGCCCATTCGACTCATGTGGCTTATGTGACTTTTATGTTGACAAGGCCGAGTCTGGCGGCCGGCGTTAGCCTTTGTTGCTGAATGTTCAAG
This sequence comes from Salminus brasiliensis, assembly GCF_030463535.1. Taxonomy (NCBI): domain Eukaryota; kingdom Metazoa; phylum Chordata; class Actinopteri; order Characiformes; family Bryconidae; genus Salminus; species Salminus brasiliensis. Next base: position 15,543,882 of record NC_132890.1, on the reverse strand, counting down.
TGTCAGCCAAAAGAGCAAGTTTTGTTGTTTTATTTTTTTTTGTGAAAAGAGAAGGAGGACAGGAGAGAGCAATGAAATGTGTGATTGGTTTGAATGAGCTTGGTGGGGTTGCTTTGGAAGTAAGAAAGGAGGGCGAGTAAATGTGTGTCCCCTGTAGTGTGGAAAAGGCAGCCGTCTTTTGCCGCATGCTTATAAATAGGCTGAGTGGAAGCAGTGCTCTCGCTTACGGCCATACCACCCTGAGCACGCCCGATCTCGTCTGATCTCGGAAGCTAAGCAGGGTCGGGCCTGGTTAGTACTTGGATGGGAGACCGCCTGGGAATACCAGGTGCTGTAAGCTTTTGCCATCCTCAAGCACTTACATGCACATTCTTTCACTTGCTTTTCTTACTTTTACTCCATCTTACTTTACGCTTTCACAAATCTACAACGCATTACCCTTTCTTTTACATGTACGTCCTTGTGTTACATTTCATACGGTCTTTGGAGTCTTCAGAGTCGAAACATTTCAGCGTCAGATGCCGTTTAAGCCCACCTGCATGGCCTGCCATGGGATGGAAACCAATCAGTTGTAGTTTGGCTTAATTATAGCCAGTTGCTCTCAAAACAAAACACTGGAAAATATTCAACAAGAACTCTGTGGAGGGAATGCTGTGGATAAAAGTAACCCAAGCCTGCCAGTAGGGGTCAGTGTACGTTTGAGGAAACTGACAACATGGGGGGGAAAGTCTGTTACAGGATGTCAACGCAGAGCAGAACTACAACCAATCACAGTTACAGCTCATGGGTGGGACAAGCCCAATATTTGCTGTTAAAAACAAACAAACAAACAAAAAAACACCTGCTAATTTAGATCACTTACTTAGGTCACATTAAAGCAACACATCACGAAAGGGAGTGAGCCGTGGGGCAATAACAGCACCGTTTCGTCACAGCCGTGATGTTTATTTCACCGTTACACGCAACCTCAAGTCATGGGCCGCCATTCATGGGTCCCCGTTCTCGTTTCGGGGGGCTGATTTCCAGTTGTATTGAGTTTTTTTTAAAATTCTCCTCCCAGACCTGCCTGCATCTACAACAGTTGTTCTTTTGTCCCCCTAAAGCTTCACAGAGCTCTTTGAACTTGACATGGCGACGCCACTTCCCTAAGTCAAAAGGCTGGCTGGCCCACTCAGCCCGAGCCTGCTTCACCGGCATCCCTGCGACTCGCAACTCACCTCAGAGCGATGCTTCGCCCGGCGTGCTAGCGTGAGCTTTTTTCTTTTTTTTTTTTTGCCCGGCTTCCATATTGGTAGGAAGTAGCCTCTGCATTTATCCCGTATTCCTGTTGTACCTTAGTATGTGGAATTTAGGGGTGTAAATAAAAGGAGCCAAGACAGTTGAGAAAGATTTGTGATTTTGTAATTGTCCCGTTTCACAAGCCCATTCGACTCATGTGGCTTATGTGACTTTTATGTTGACAAGGCCGAGTCTGGCGGCCGGCGTTAGCCTTTGTTGCTGAATGTTCAAGTGTCAGCCAAAAGAGCAAGTTTTGTTGTTTTATTTTTTTGTGAAAACAGAAGGAGGACAGGAGAGAGCAATGAAATGTGTGATTGGTTTGAATGAGCTTGGTGGGGTTGCTTTGGAAGTAAGAAAGGAGGGCGAGTAAATGTGTGTCCCCTGTAGTGTGGAAAAGGCAGCCGTCTTTTGCCGCATGCTTATAAATAGGCTGAGTGGAAGCAGTGCTCTCGCTTACGGCCATACCACCCTGAGCACGCCCGATCTCGTCTGATCTCGGAAGCTAAGCAGGGTCGGGCCTGGTTAGTACTTGGATGGGAGACCGCCTGGGAATACCAGGTGCTGTAAGCTTTTGCCATCCTCAAGCACATTCTTTCACTTGCTTTTCTTACTTTTACTCCATCTTACTTTACGCTTTCACAAATCTACAACGCATTACCCTTTCTTTTACATGTACGTCCTTGTGTTACATTTCATACGGTCTTTGGAGTCTTCAGAGTCGAAACATTTCAGCGTCAGATGCCGTTTAAGCCCACCTGCATGGCCTGCCATGGGATGGAAACCAATCAGTTGTAGTTTGGCTTAATTATAGCCAGTTGCTCTCAAAACAAAACACTGGAAAATATTCAACAAGAACTCTGTGGAGGGAATGCTGTGGATAAAAGTAACCCAAGCCTGCCAGTAGGGGTCAGTGTACGTTTGAGGAAACTGACAACATGGGGGGGAAAGTCTGTTACAGGATGTCAACGCAGAGCAGAACTACAACCAATCACAGTTACAGCTCATGGGTGGGACAAGCCCAATATTTGCTGTTAAAAACAAACAAACAAACAAAAAAACACCTGCTAATTTAGATCACTTACTTAGGTCACATTAAAGCAACACATCACGAAAGGGAGTGAGCCGTGGGGCAATAACAGCACCGTTTCGTCACAGCCGTGATGTTTATTTCACCGTTACACGCAACCTCAAGTCATGGGCCGCCATTCATGGGTCCCCGTTCTCGTTTCGGGGGGCTGATTTCCAGTTGTATTGAGTTTTTTTAAAATTCTCCTCCCAGACCTGCCTGCATCTACAACAGTTGTTCTTTTGTCCCCCTAAAGCTTCACAGAGCTCTTTGAACTTGACATGGCGACGCCACTTCCCTAAGTCAAAAGGCTGGCTGGCCCACTCAGCCCGAGCCTGCTTCACCGGCATCCCTGCGACTCGCAACTCACCTCAGAGCGATGCTTCGCCCGGCGTGCTAGCGTGAGCTTTTTTCTTTTTTTTTTTTTGCCCGGCTTCCATATTGGTAGGAAGTAGCCTCTGCATTTATCCCGTATTCCTGTTGTACCTTAGTATGTGGAATTTAGGGGTGTAAATAAAAGGAGCCAAGACAGTTGAGAAAGATTTGTGATTTTGTAATTGTCCCGTTTCACAAGCCCATTCGACTCATGTGGCTTATGTGACTTTTATGTTGACAAGGCCGAGTCTGGCGGCCGGCGTTAGCCTTTGTTGCTGAATGTTCAAGTGTCAGCCAAAAGAGCAAGTTTTGTTGTTTTATTTTTTTTTGTGAAAAGAGAAGGAGGACAGGAGAGAGCAATGAAATGTGTGATTGGTTTGAATGAGCTTGGTGGGGTTGCTTTGGAAGTAAGAAAGGAGGGCGAGTAAATGTGTGTCCCCTGTAGTGTGGAAAAGGCAGCCGTCTTTTGCCGCATGCTTATAAATAGGCTGAGTGGAAGCAGTGCTCTCGCTTACGGCCATACCACCCTGAGCACGCCCGATCTCGTCTGATCTCGGAAGCTAAGCAGGGTCGGGCCTGGTTAGTACTTGGATGGGAGACCGCCTGGGAATACCAGGTGCTGTAAGCTTTTGCCATCCTCAAGCACTTACATGCACATTCTTTCACTTGCTTTTCTTACTTTTACTCCATCTTACTTTACGCTTTCACAAATCTACAACGCATTACCCTTTCTTTTACATGTACGTCCTTGTGTTACATTTCATACGGTCTTTGGAGTCTTCAGAGTCGAAACATTTCAGCGTCAGATGCCGTTTAAGCCCACCTGCATGGCCTGCCATGGGATGGAAACCAATCAGTTGTAGTTTGGCTTAATTATAGCCAGTTGCTCTCAAAACAAAACACTGGAAAATATTCAACAAGAACTCTGTGGAGGGAATGCTGTGGATAAAAGTAACCCAAGCCTGCCAGTAGGGGTCAGTGTACGTTTGAGGAAACTGACAACATGGGGGGGAAAGTCTGTTACAGGATGTCAACGCAGAGCAGAACTACAACCAATCACAGTTACAGCTCATGGGTGGGACAAGCCCAATATTTGCTGTTAAAAACAAACAAACAAACAAAAAAACACCTGCTAATTTAGATCACTTACTTAGGTCACATTAAAGCAACACATCACGAAAGGGAGTGAGCCGTGGGGCAATAACAGCACCGTTTCGTCACAGCCGTGATGTTTATTTCACCGTTACACGCAACCTCAAGTCATGGGCCGCCATTCATGGGTCCCCGTTCTCGTTTCGGGGGGCTGATTTCCAGTTGTATTGAGTTTTTTTTAAAATTCTCCTCCCA
>NC_132890.1:15522316-15532316 GCF_030463535.1 Salminus brasiliensis | reverse complement strand
GCCTGCATCTACAACAGTTGTTCTTTTGTCCCCCTAAAGCTTCACAGAGCTCTTTGAACTTGACATGGCGACGCCACTTCCCTAAGTCAAAAGGCTGGCTGGCCCACTCAGCCCGAGCCTGCTTCACCGGCATCCCTGCGACTCGCAACTCACCTCAGAGCGATGCTTCGCCCGGCGTGCTAGCGTGAGCTTTTTTCTTTTTTTTTTTTTGCCCGGCTTCCATATTGGTAGGAAGTAGCCTCTGCATTTATCCCGTATTCCTGTTGTACCTTAGTATGTGGAATTTAGGGGTGTAAATAAAAGGAGCCAAGACAGTTGAGAAAGATTTGTGATTTTGTAATTGTCCCGTTTCACAAGCCCATTCGACTCATGTGGCTTATGTGACTTTTATGTTGACAAGGCCGAGTCTGGCGGCCGGCGTTAGCCTTTGTTGCTGAATGTTCAAGTGTCAGCCAAAAGAGCAAGTTTTGTTGTTTTATTTTTTTGTGAAAACAGAAGGAGGACAGGAGAGAGCAATGAAATGTGTGATTGGTTTGAATGAGCTTGGTGGGGTTGCTTTGGAAGTAAGAAAGGAGGGCGAGTAAATGTGTGTCCCCTGTAGTGTGGAAAAGGCAGCCGTCTTTTGCCGCATGCTTATAAATAGGCTGAGTGGAAGCAGTGCTTTTGCTTACGGCCATACCACCCTGAGCACGCCCGATCTCGTCTGATCTCGGAAGCTAAGCAGGGTCGGGCCTGGTTAGTACTTGGATGGGAGACTGCCTGGGAATACCAGGTGCTGTAAGCTTTTGCCATCCTCAAGCACATTCTTTCACTTGCTTTTCTTACTTTTACTCCATCTTACTTTACGCTTTCACAAATCTACAACGCATTACCCTTTCTTTTACATGTACGTCCTTGTGTTACATTTCATACGGTCTTTGGAGTCTTCAGAGTCGAAACATTTCAGCGTCAGATGCCGTTTAAGCCCACCTGCATGGCCTGCCATGGGATGGAAACCAATCAGTTGTAGTTTGGCTTAATTATAGCCAGTTGCTCTCAAAACAAAACACTGGAAAATATTCAACAAGAACTCTGTGGAGGGAATGCTGTGGATAAAAGTAACCCAAGCCTGCCAGTAGGGGTCAGTGTACGTTTGAGGAAACTGACAACATGGGGGGGAAAGTCTGTTACAGGATGTCAACGCAGAGCAGAACTACAACCAATCACAGTTACAGCTCATGGGTGGGACAAGCCCAATATTTGCTGTTAAAAACAAACAAACAAACAAAAAAACACCTGCTAATTTAGATCACTTACTTAGGTCACATTAAAGCAACACATCACGAAAGGGAGTGAGCCGTGGGGCAATAACAGCACCGTTTCGTCACAGCCGTGATGTTTATTTCACCGTTACACGCAACCTCAAGTCATGGGCCGCCATTCATGGGTCCCCGTTCTCGTTTCGGGGGGCTGATTTCCAGTTGTATTGAGTTTTTTTAAAATTCTCCTCCCAGACCTGCCTGCATCTACAACAGTTGTTCTTTTGTCCCCCTAAAGCTTCACAGAGCTCTTTGAACTTGACATGGCGACGCCACTTCCCTAAGTCAAAAGGCTGGCTGGCCCACTCAGCCCGAGCCTGCTTCACCGGCAACCCTGCGACTCGCAACTCACCTCAGAGCGATGCTTCGCCCGGCGTGCTAGCGTGAGCTTTTTTCTTTTTTTTTTTTTGCCCGGCTTCCATATTGGTAGGAAGTAGCCTCTGCATTTATCCCGTATTCCTGTTGTACCTTAGTATGTGGAATTTAGGGGTGTAAATAAAAGGAGCCAAGACAGTTGAGAAAGATTTGTGATTTTGTAATTGTCCCGTTTCACAAGCCCATTCGACTCATGTGGCTTATGTGACTTTTATGTTGACAAGGCCGAGTCTGGCGGCCGGCGTTAGCCTTTGTTGCTGAATGTTCAAGTGTCAGCCAAAAGAGCAAGTTTTGTTGTTTTATTTTTTTGTGAAAACAGAAGGAGGACAGGAGAGAGCAATGAAATGTGTGATTGGTTTGAATGAGCTTGGTGGGGTTGCTTTGGAAGTAAGAAAGGAGGGCGAGTAAATGTGTGTCCCCTGTAGTGTGGAAAAGGCAGCCGTCTTTTGCCGCATGCTTATAAATAGGCTGAGTGGAAGCACTGCTCTCGCTTACGGCCATACCACCCTGAGCACGCCCGATCTCGTCTGATCTCGGAAGCTGAGCAGGGTCGGGCCTGGTTAGTACTTGGATGGGAGACTGCCTGGGAATACCAGGTGCTGTAAGCTTTTGCCATCCTCAAGCACATTTCTTCACTTGCTTTTCTTACTTTTACTCCATCTTACTTTACGCTTTCACAAATCTACAACGCATTACCCTTTCTTTTACATGTACGTCCTTGTGTTACATTTCATACGGTCTTTGGAGTCTTCAGAGTCGAAACATTTCAGCGTCAGATGCCGTTTAAGCCCACCTGCATGGCCTGCCATGGGATGGAAACCAATCAGTTGTAGTTTGGCTTAATTATAGCCAGTTGCTCTCAAAACAAAACACTGGAAAATATTCAACAAGAACTCTGTGGAGGGAATGCTGTGGATAAAAGTAACCCAAGCCTGCCAGTAGGGGTCAGTGTACGTTTGAGGAAACTGACAACATGGGGGGGAAAGTCTGTTACAGGATGTCAACGCAGAGCAGAACTACAACCAATCACAGTTACAGCTCATGGGTGGGACAAGCCCAATATTTGCTGTTAAAAACAAACAAACAAACAAAAAAACACCTGCTAATTTAGATCACTTACTTAGGTCACATTAAAGCAACACATCACGAAAGGGAGTGAGCCGTGGGGCAATAACAGCACCGTTTCGTCACAGCCGTGATGTTTATTTCACCGTTACACGCAACCTCAAGTCATGGGCCGCCATTCATGGGTCCCCGTTCTCGTTTCGGGGGGCTGATTTCCAGTTGTATTGAGTTTTTTTTAAATTCTCCTCCCAGACCTGCCTGCATCTACAACAGTTGTTCTTTTGTCCCCCTAAAGCTTCACAGAGCTCTTTGAACTTGACATGGCGACGCCACTTCCCTAAGTCAAAAGGCTGGCTGGCCCACTCAGCCCGAGCCTGCTTCACCGGCATCCCTGCGACTCGCAACTCACCTCAGAGCGATGCTTCGCCCGGTGTGCTAGCGTGAGCTTTTTTCTTTTTTTTTTTTTGCCCGGCTTCCATATTGGTAGGAAGTAGCCTCTGCATTTATCCCGTATTCCTGTTGTACCTTAGTATGTGGAATTTAGGGGTGTAAATAAAAGAAGCCAAGACAGTTGAGAAAGATTTGTGATTTTGTAATTGTCCCGTTTCACAAGCCCATTCGACTCATGTGGCTTATGTGACTTTTATGTTGACAAGGCCGAGTCTGGCGGCCGGCGTTAGCCTTTGTTGCTGAATGTTCAAGTGTCAGCCAAAAGAGCAAGTTTTGTTGTTTTATTTTTTTGTGAAAAGAGAAGGACGACAGGAGAGAGCAATGAAATGTGTGATTGGTTTGAATGAGCTTGGTGGGGTTGCTTTGGAAGTAAGAAAGGAGGGCGAGTAAATGTGTGTCCCCTGTAGTGTGGAAAAGGCAGTCGTCTTTTGCCGCATGCTTATAAATAGGCTGAGTGGAAGCAGTGCTTTCGCTTACGGCCATACCACCCTGAGCACGCCAGATCTCGTCTGATCTCGGAAGCTAAGCAGGGTCGGGCCTGGTTAGTACTTGGATGGGAGACCGCCTGGGAATACCGGGTGCTGTAAGCTTTTGCCATCCTCAAGCACTTACATGCACATTCTTTCACTTGCTTTTCTTACTTTTACTCCATCTTACTTTACGCTTTCACAAATCTACAACGCATTACCCTTTGTTTTACATGTACGTCCTTGTGTTACATTTCATACGGTCTTTGGAGTCTTCAGAGTCGAAACATTTCAGCGTCAGATGCCGTTTAAGCCCACCTGCATGGCCTGCCATGGGATGGAAACCAATCAGTTGTAGTTTGGCTTAATTATAGCCAGTTGCTCTCAAAACAAAACACTGGAAAATATTCAACAAGAACTCTGTGGAGGGAATGCTGTGGATAAAAGTAACCCAAGCCTGCCAGTAGGGGTCAGTGTACGTTTGAGGAAACTGACAACATGGGGGGGAAAGTCTGTTACAGGATGTCAACGCAGAGCAGAACTACAACCAATCACAGTTACAGCTCATGGGTGGGACAAGCCCAATATTTGCTGTTAAAAACAAACAAACAAACAAAAAAACACCTGCTAATTTAGATCACTTACTTAGGTCACATTAAAGCAACACATCACGAAAGGGAGTGAGCCGTGGGGCAATAACAGCACCGTTTCGTCACAGCCGTGATGTTTATTTCACCGTTACACGCAACCTCAAGTCATGGGCCGCCATTCATGGGTCCCCGTTCTCGTTTCGGGGGGCTGATTTCCAGTTGTATTGAGTTTTTTTAAAATTCTCCTCCCAGACCTGCCTGCATCTACAACAGTTGTTCTTTTGTCCCCCTAAAGCTTCACAGAGCTCTTTGAACTTGACATGGCGACGCCACTTCCCTAAGTCAAAAGGCTGGCTGGCCCACTCAGCCCGAGCCTGCTTCACCGGCATCCCTGCGACTCGCAACTCACCTCAGAGCGATGCTTCGCCCGGCGTGCTAGCGTGAGCTTTTTTCTTTTTTTTTTTTTGCCCGGCTTCCATATTGGTAGGAAGTAGCCTCTGCATTTATCCCGTATTCCTGTTGTACCTTAGTATGTGGAATTTAGGGGTGTAAATAAAAGGAGCCAAGACAGTTGAGAAAGATTTGTGATTTTGTAATTGTCCCGTTTCACAAGCCCATTCGACTCATGTGGCTTATGTGACTTTTATGTTGACAAGGCCGAGTCTGGCGGCCGGCGTTAGCCTTTGTTGCTGAATGTTCAAGTGTCAGCCAAAAGAGCAAGTTTTGTTGTTTTATTTTTTTGTGAAAAGAGAAGGAGGACAGGAGAGAGCAATGAAATGTGTGATTGGTTTGAATGAGCTTGGTGGGGTTGCTTTGGAAGTAAGAAAGGAGGGCGAGTAAATGTGTGTCCCCTGTAGTGTGGAAAAGGCAGCCGTCTTTTGCCGCATGCTTATAAATAGGCTGAGTGGAAGCAGTGCTCTCGCTTACGGCCATACCACCCTGAGCACGCCCGATCTCGTCTGATCTCGGAAGCTAAGCAGGGTCGGGCCTGGTTAGTACTTGGATGGGAGACCACCTGGGAATACCGGGTGCTGTAAGCTTTTGCCATCCTCAAGCACTTACATGCACATTCTTTCACTTGCTTTTCTTACTTTTACTCCATCTTACTTTACGCTTTCACAAATCTACAACGCATTACCCTTTCTTTTACATGTACGTCCTTGTGTTACATTTCATACGGTCTTTGGAGTCTTCAGAGTCGAAACATTTCAGCGTCAGATGCCGTTTAAGCCCACCTGCATGGCCTGCCATGGGATGGAAACCAATCAGTTGTAGTTTGGCTTAATTATAGCCAGTTGCTCTCAAAACAAAACACTGGAAAATATTCAACAAGAACTCTGTGGAGGGAATGCTGTGGATAAAAGTAACCCAAGCCTGCCAGTAGGGGTCAGTGTACGTTTGAGGAAACTGACAACATGGGGGGGAAAGTCTGTTACAGGATGTCAACGCAGAGCAGAACTACAACCAATCACAGTTACAGCTCATGGGTGGGACAAGCCCAATATTTGCTGTTAAAAACAAACAAACAAACAAAAAAACACCTGCTAATTTAGATCACTTACTTAGGTCACATTAAAGCAACACATCACGAAAGGGAGTGAGCCGTGGGGCAATAACAGCACCGTTTCGTCACAGCCGTGATGTTTATTTCACCGTTACACGCAACCTCAAGTCATGGGCCGCCATTCATGGGTCCCCGTTCTCGTTTCGGGGGGCTGATTTCCAGTTGTATTGAGTTTTTTTAAAATTCTCCTCCCAGACCTGCCTGCATCTACAACAGTTGTTCTTTTGTCCCCCTAAAGCTTCACAGAGCTCTTTGAACTTGACATGGCGACGCCACTTCCCTAAGTCAAAAGGCTGGCTGGCCCACTCAGCCCGAGCCTGCTTCACCGGCATCCCTGCGACTCGCAACTCACCTCAGAGCGATGCTTCGCCCGGCGTGCTAGCGTGAGCTTTTTTCTTTTTTTTTTTTTTGCCCGGCTTCCATATTGGTAGGAAGTAGCCTCTGCATTTATCCCGTATTCCTGTTGTACCTTAGTATGTGGAATTTAGGGGTGTAAATAAAAGGAGCCAAGACAGTTGAGAAAGATTTGTGATTTTGTAATTGTCCCGTTTCACAAGCCCATTCGACTCATGTGGCTTATGTGACTTTTATGTTGACAAGGCCGAGTCTGGCGGCCGGCGTTAGCCTTTGTTGCTGAATGTTCAAGTGTCAGCCAAAAGAGCAAGTTTTGTTGTTTTATTTTTTTTGTGAAAAGAGAAGGAGGACAGGAGAGAGCAATGAAATGTGTGATTGGTTTGAATGAGCTTGGTGGGGTTGCTTTGGAAGTAAGAAAGGAGGGCGAGTAAATGTGTGTCCCCTGTAGTGTGGAAAAGGCAGCCGTCTTTTGCCGCATGCTTATAAATAGGCTGAGTGGAAGCAGTGCTCTCGCTTACGGCCATACCACCCTGAGCATGCCTGATCTCGTCTGATCTCGGAAGCTAAGCAGGGTCGGGCCTGGTTAGTACTTGGATGGGAGACCACCTGGGAATACCGGGTGCTGTAAGCTTTTGCCATCCTCAAGCACTTACATGCACATTCTTTCACTTGCTTTTCTTACTTTTACTCCATCTTACTTTACGCTTTCACAAATCTACAACGCATTACCCTTTCTTTTACATGTACGTCCTTGTGTTACATTTCATACGGTCTTTGGAGTCTTCAGAGTCGAAACATTTCAGCGTCAGATGCCGTTTAAGCCCACCTGCATGGCCTGCCATGGGATGGAAACCAATCAGTTGTAGTTTGGCTTAATTATAGCCAGTTGCTCTCAAAACAAAACACTGGAAAATATTCAACAAGAACTCTGTGGAGGGAATGCTGTGGATAAAAGTAACCCAAGCCTGCCAGTAGGGGTCAGTGTACGTTTGAGGAAACTGACAACATGGGGGGGAAAGTCTGTTACAGGATGTCAACGCAGAGCAGAACTACAACCAATCACAGTTACAGCTCATGGGTGGGACAAGCCCAATATTTGCTGTTAAAAACAAACAAACAAACAAAAAAACACCTGCTAATTTAGATCACTTACTTAGGTCACATTAAAGCAACACATCACGAAAGGGAGTGAGCCGTGGGGCAATAACAGCACCGTTTCGTCACAGCCGTGATGTTTATTTCACCGTTACACGCAACCTCAAGTCATGGGCCGCCATTCATGGGTCCCCGTTCTCGTTTCGGGGGGCTGATTTCCAGTTGTATTGAGTTTTTTTTAAATTCTCCTCCCAGACCTGCCTGCATCTACAACAGTTGTTCTTTTGTCCCCCTAAAGCTTCACAGAGCTCTTTGAACTTGACATGGCGACGCCACTTCCCTAAGTCAAAAGGCTGGCTGGCCCACTCAGCCCGAGCCTGCTTCACCGGCATCCCTGCGACTCGCAACTCACCTCAGAGCGATGCTTCGCCCGGCGTGCTAGCGTGAGCTTTTTTCTTTTTTTTTTTTTGCCCGGCTTCCATATTGGTAGGAAGTAGCCTCTGCATTTATCCCGTATTCCTGTTGTACCTTAGTATGTGGAATTTAGGGGTGTAAATAAAAGGAGCCAAGACAGTTGAGAAAGATTTGTGATTTTGTAATTGTCCCGTTTCACAAGCCCATTCGACTCATGTGGCTTATGTGACTTTTATGTTGACAAGGCCGAGTCTGGCGGCCGGCGTTAGCCTTTGTTGCTGAATGTTCAAGTGTCAGCCAAAAGAGCAAGTTTTGTTGTTTTATTTTTTTTGTGAAAAGAGAAGGAGGACAGGAGAGAGCAATGAAATGTGTGATTGGTTTGAATGAGCTTGGTGGGGTTGCTTTGGAAGTAAGAAAGGAGGGCGAGTAAATGTGTGTCCCCTGTAGTGTGGAAAAGGCAGCCGTCTTTTGCCGCATGCTTATAAATAGGCTGAGTGGAAGCAGTGCTCTCGCTTACGGCCATACCACCCTGAGCACGCCCGATCTCGTCTGATCTCGGAAGCTAAGCAGGGTTGGGCCTGGTTAGTACTTGGATGGGAGACCGCCTGGGAATACCAGGTGCTGTAAGCTTTTGCCATCCTCAAGCACATTCTTTCACTTGCTTTTCTTACTTTTACTCCATCTTACTTTACGCTTTCACAAATCTACAACGCATTACCCTTTCTTTTACATGTACGTCCTTGTGTTACATTTCATACGGTCTTTGGAGTCTTCAGAGTCGAAACATTTCAGCGTCAGATGCCGTTTAAGCCCACCTGCATGGCCTGCCATGGGATGGAAACCAATCAGTTGTAGTTTGGCTTAATTATAGCCAGTTGCTCTCAAAACAAAACACTGGAAAATATTCAACAAGAACTCTGTGGAGGGAATGCTGTGGATAAAAGTAACCCAAGCCTGCCAGTAGGGGTCAGTGTACGTTTGAGGAAACTGACAACATGGGGGGGAAAGTCTGTTACAGGATGTCAACGCAGAGCAGAACTACAACCAATCACAGTTACAGCTCATGGGTGGGACAAGCCCAATATTTGCTGTTAAAAACAAACAAACAAACAAAAAAACACCTGCTAATTTAGATCACTTACTTAGGTCACATTAAAGCAACACATCACGAAAGGGAGTGAGCCGTGGGGCAATAACAGCACCGTTTCGTCACAGCCGTGATGTTTATTTCACCGTTACACGCAACCTCAAGTCATGGGCCGCCATTCATGGGTCCCCGTTCTCGTTTCGGGGGGCTGATTTCCAGTTGTATTGAGTTTTTTTTAAATTCTCCTCCCAGACCTGCCTGCATCTACAACAGTTGTTCTTTTGTCCCCCTAAAGCTTCACAGAGCTCTTTGAACTTGACATGGCGACGCCACTTCCCTAAGTCAAAAGGCTGGCTGGCCCACTCAGCCCGAGCCTGCTTCACCGGCATCCCTGCGACTCGCAACTCACCTCAGAGCGATGCTTCGCCCGGCGTGCTAGCGTGAGCTTTTTTCTTTTTTTTTTTTTGCCCGGCTTCCATATTGGTAGGAAGTAGCCTCTGCATTTATCCCGTATTCCTGTTGTACCTTAGTATGTGGAATTTAGGGGTGTAAATAAAAGGAGCCAAGACAGTTGAGAAAGATTTGTGATTTTGTAATTGTCCCGTTTCACAAGCCCATTCGACTCATGTGGCTTATGTGACTTTTATGTTGACAAGGCCGAGTCTGGCGGCCGGCGTTAGCCTTTGTTGCTGAATGTTCAAGTGTCAGCCAAAAGAGCAAGTTTTGTTGTTTTATTTTTTTTGTGAAAAGAGAAGGAGGACAGGAGAGAGCAATGAAATGTGTGATTGGTTTGAATGAGCTTGGTGGGGTTGCTTTGGAAGTAAGAAAGGAGGGCGAGTAAATGTGTGTCCCCTGTAGTGTGGAAAAGGCAGCCGTCTTTTGCCGCATGCTTATAAATAGGCTGAGTGGAAGCAGTGCTCTCGCTTACGGCCATACCACCCTGAGCACGCCCGATCTCGTCTGATCTCGGAAGCTAAGCAGGGTTGGGCCTGGTTAGTACTTGGATGGGAGACCGCCTGGGAATACCAGGTGCTGTAAGCTTTTGCCATCCTCAAGCACATTCTTTCACTTGCTTTTCTTACTTTTACTCCATCTTACTTTACGCTTTCACAAATCTACAACGCATTACCCTTTCTTTTACATGTACGTCCTTGTGTTACATTTCATACGGTCTTTGGAGTCTTCAGAGTCGAAACATTTCAGCGTCAGATGCCGTTTAAGCCCACCTGCATGGCCTGCCA
>NC_132890.1:15502316-15509816 GCF_030463535.1 Salminus brasiliensis | reverse complement strand
TTAAATTCTCCTCCCAGACCTGCCTGCATCTACAACAGTTGTTCTTTTGTCCCCCTAAAGCTTCACAGAGCTCTTTGAACTTGACATGGCGACGCCACTTCCCTAAGTCAAAAGGCTGGCTGGCCCACTCAGCCCGAGCCTGCTTCACCGGCATCCCTGCGACTCGCAACTCACCTCAGAGCGATGCTTCGCCCGGTGTGCTAGCGTGAGCTTTTTTCTTTTTTTTTTTTTGCCCGGCTTCCATATTGGTAGGAAGTAGCCTCTGCATTTATCCCGTATTCCTGTTGTACCTTAGTATGTGGAATTTAGGGGTGTAAATAAAAGAAGCCAAGACAGTTGAGAAAGATTTGTGATTTTGTAATTGTCCCGTTTCACAAGCCCATTCGACTCATGTGGCTTATGTGACTTTTATGTTGACAAGGCCGAGTCTGGCGGCCGGCGTTAGCCTTTGTTGCTGAATGTTCAAGTGTCAGCCAAAAGAGCAAGTTTTGTTGTTTTATTTTTTTGTGAAAAGAGAAGGACGACAGGAGAGAGCAATGAAATGTGTGATTGGTTTGAATGAGCTTGGTGGGGTTGCTTTGGAAGTAAGAAAGGAGGGCGAGTAAATGTGTGTCCCCTGTAGTGTGGAAAAGGCAGTCGTCTTTTGCCGCATGCTTATAAATAGGCTGAGTGGAAGCAGTGCTTTCGCTTACGGCCATACCACCCTGAGCACGCCAGATCTCGTCTGATCTCGGAAGCTAAGCAGGGTCGGGCCTGGTTAGTACTTGGATGGGAGACAGCCTGGGAATACCGGGTGCTGTAAGCTTTTGCCATCCTCAAGCACTTACATGCACATTCTTTCACTTGCTTTTCTTACTTTTACTCCATCTTACTTTACGCTTTCACAAATCTACAACGCATTACCCTTTGTTTTACATGTACGTCCTTGTGTTACATTTCATACGGTCTTTGGAGTCTTCAGAGTCGAAACATTTCAGCGTCAGATGCCGTTTAAGCCCACCTGCATGGCCTGCCATGGGATGGAAACCAATCAGTTGTAGTTTGGCTTAATTATAGCCAGTTGCTCTCAAAACAAAACACTGGAAAATATTCAACAAGAACTCTGTGGAGGGAATGCTGTGGATAAAAGTAACCCAAGCCTGCCAGTAGGGGTCAGTGTACGTTTGAGGAAACTGACAACATGGGGGGGAAAGTCTGTTACAGGATGTCAACGCAGAGCAGAACTACAACCAATCACAGTTACAGCTCATGGGTGGGACAAGCCCAATATTTGCTGTTAAAAACAAACAAACAAACAAAAAAACACCTGCTAATTTAGATCACTTACTTAGGTCACATTAAAGCAACACATCACGAAAGGGAGTGAGCCGTGGGGCAATAACAGCACCGTTTCGTCACAGCCGTGATGTTTATTTCACCGTTACACGCAACCTCAAGTCATGGGCCGCCATTCATGGGTCCCCGTTCTCGTTTCGGGGGGCTGATTTCCAGTTGTATTGAGTTTTTTTAAAATTCTCCTCCCAGACCTGCCTGCATCTACAACAGTTGTTCTTTTGTCCCCCTAAAGCTTCACAGAGCTCTTTGAACTTGACATGGCGACGCCACTTCCCTAAGTCAAAAGGCTGGCTGGCCCACTCAGCCCGAGCCTGCTTCACCGGCATCCCTGCGACTCGCAACTCACCTCAGAGCGATGCTTCGCCCGGCGTGCTAGCGTGAGCTTTTTTCTTTTTTTTTTTTTGCCCGGCTTCCATATTGGTAGGAAGTAGCCTCTGCATTTATCCCGTATTCCTGTTGTACCTTAGTATGTGGAATTTAGGGGTGTAAATAAAAGGAGCCAAGACAGTTGAGAAAGATTTGTGATTTTGTAATTGTCCCGTTTCACAAGCCCATTCGACTCATGTGGCTTATGTGACTTTTATGTTGACAAGGCCGAGTCTGGCGGCCGGCGTTAGCCTTTGTTGCTGAATGTTCAAGTGTCAGCCAAAAGAGCAAGTTTTGTTGTTTTATTTTTTTGTGAAAAGAGAAGGAGGACAGGAGAGAGCAATGAAATGTGTGATTGGTTTGAATGAGCTTGGTGGGGTTGCTTTGGAAGTAAGAAAGGAGGGCGAGTAAATGTGTGTCCCCTGTAGTGTGGAAAAGGCAGCCGTCTTTTGCCGCATGCTTATAAATAGGCTGAGTGGAAGCAGTGCTCTCGCTTACGGCCATACCACCCTGAGCACGCCCGATCTCGTCTGATCTCGGAAGCTAAGCAGGGTCGGGCCTGGTTAGTACTTGGATGGGAGACCACCTGGGAATACCGGGTGCTGTAAGCTTTTGCCATCCTCAAGCACTTACATGCACATTCTTTCACTTGCTTTTCTTACTTTTACTCCATCTTACTTTACGCTTTCACAAATCTACAACGCATTACCCTTTCTTTTACATGTACGTCCTTGTGTTACATTTCATACGGTCTTTGGAGTCTTCAGAGTCGAAACATTTCAGCGTCAGATGCCGTTTAAGCCCACCTGCATGGCCTGCCATGGGATGGAAACCAATCAGTTGTAGTTTGGCTTAATTATAGCCAGTTGCTCTCAAAACAAAACACTGGAAAATATTCAACAAGAACTCTGTGGAGGGAATGCTGTGGATAAAAGTAACCCAAGCCTGCCAGTAGGGGTCAGTGTACGTTTGAGGAAACTGACAACATGGGGGGGAAAGTCTGTTACAGGATGTCAACGCAGAGCAGAACTACAACCAATCACAGTTACAGCTCATGGGTGGGACAAGCCCAATATTTGCTGTTAAAAACAAACAAACAAACAAAAAAACACCTGCTAATTTAGATCACTTACTTAGGTCACATTAAAGCAACACATCACGAAAGGGAGTGAGCCGTGGGGCAATAACAGCACCGTTTCGTCACAGCCGTGATGTTTATTTCACCGTTACACGCAACCTCAAGTCATGGGCCGCCATTCATGGGTCCCCGTTCTCGTTTCGGGGGGCTGATTTCCAGTTGTATTGAGTTTTTTTAAAATTCTCCTCCCAGACCTGCCTGCATCTACAACAGTTGTTCTTTTGTCCCCCTAAAGCTTCACAGAGCTCTTTGAACTTGACATGGCGACGCCACTTCCCTAAGTCAAAAGGCTGGCTGGCCCACTCAGCCCGAGCCTGCTTCACCGGCATCCCTGCGACTCGCAACTCACCTCAGAGCGATGCTTCGCCCGGCGTGCTAGCGTGAGCTTTTTTCTTTTTTTTTTTTTTGCCCGGCTTCCATATTGGTAGGAAGTAGCCTCTGCATTTATCCCGTATTCCTGTTGTACCTTAGTATGTGGAATTTAGGGGTGTAAATAAAAGGAGCCAAGACAGTTGAGAAAGATTTGTGATTTTGTAATTGTCCCGTTTCACAAGCCCATTCGACTCATGTGGCTTATGTGACTTTTATGTTGACAAGGCCGAGTCTGGCGGCCGGCGTTAGCCTTTGTTGCTGAATGTTCAAGTGTCAGCCAAAAGAGCAAGTTTTGTTGTTTTATTTTTTTTGTGAAAAGAGAAGGAGGACAGGAGAGAGCAATGAAATGTGTGATTGGTTTGAATGAGCTTGGTGGGGTTGCTTTGGAAGTAAGAAAGGAGGGCGAGTAAATGTGTGTCCCCTGTAGTGTGGAAAAGGCAGCCGTCTTTTGCCGCATGCTTATAAATAGGCTGAGTGGAAGCAGTGCTCTCGCTTACGGCCATACCACCCTGAGCATGCCTGATCTCGTCTGATCTCGGAAGCTAAGCAGGGTCGGGCCTGGTTAGTACTTGGATGGGAGACCACCTGGGAATACCGGGTGCTGTAAGCTTTTGCCATCCTCAAGCACTTACATGCACATTCTTTCACTTGCTTTTCTTACTTTTACTCCATCTTACTTTACGCTTTCACAAATCTACAACGCATTACCCTTTCTTTTACATGTACGTCCTTGTGTTACATTTCATACGGTCTTTGGAGTCTTCAGAGTCAAAACATTTCAGCGTCAGATGCCGTTTAAGCCCACCTGCATGGCCTGCCATGGGATGGAAACCAATCAGTTGTAGTTTGGCTTAATTATAGCCAGTTGCTCTCAAAACAAAACACTGGAAAATATTCAACAAGAACTCTGTGGAGGGAATGCTGTGGATAAAAGTAACCCAAGCCTGCCAGTAGGGGTCAGTGTACGTTTGAGGAAACTGACAACATGGGGGGGAAAGTCTGTTACAGGATGTCAACGCAGAGCAGAACTACAACCAATCACAGTTACAGCTCATGGGTGGGACAAGCCCAATATTTGCTGTTAAAAACAAACAAACAAACAAAAAAACACCTGCTAATTTAGATCACTTACTTAGGTCACATTAAAGCAACACATCACGAAAGGGAGTGAGCCGTGGGGCAATAACAGCACCGTTTCGTCACAGCCGTGATGTTTATTTCACCGTTACACGCAACCTCAAGTCATGGGCCGCCATTCATGGGTCCCCGTTCTCGTTTCGGGGGGCTGATTTCCAGTTGTATTGAGTTTTTTTTAAATTCTCCTCCCAGACCTGCCTGCATCTACAACAGTTGTTCTTTTGTCCCCCTAAAGCTTCACAGAGCTCTTTGAACTTGACATGGCGACGCCACTTCCCTAAGTCAAAAGGCTGGCTGGCCCACTCAGCCCGAGCCTGCTTCACCGGCATCCCTGCGACTCGCAACTCACCTCAGAGCGATGCTTCGCCCGGCGTGCTAGCGTGAGCTTTTTTCTTTTTTTTTTTTTGCCCGGCTTCCATATTGGTAGGAAGTAGCCTCTGCATTTATCCCGTATTCCTGTTGTACCTTAGTATGTGGAATTTAGGGGTGTAAATAAAAGGAGCCAAGACAGTTGAGAAAGATTTGTGATTTTGTAATTGTCCCGTTTCACAAGCCCATTCGACTCATGTGGCTTATGTGACTTTTATGTTGACAAGGCCGAGTCTGGCGGCCGGCGTTAGCCTTTGTTGCTGAATGTTCAAGTGTCAGCCAAAAGAGCAAGTTTTGTTGTTTTATTTTTTTTGTGAAAAGAGAAGGAGGACAGGAGAGAGCAATGAAATGTGTGATTGGTTTGAATGAGCTTGGTGGGGTTGCTTTGGAAGTAAGAAAGGAGGGCGAGTAAATGTGTGTCCCCTGTAGTGTGGAAAAGGCAGCCGTCTTTTGCCGCATGCTTATAAATAGGCTGAGTGGAAGCAGTGCTCTCGCTTACGGCCATACCACCCTGAGCACGCCCGATCTCGTCTGATCTCGGAAGCTAAGCAGGGTTGGGCCTGGTTAGTACTTGGATGGGAGACCGCCTGGGAATACCAGGTGCTGTAAGCTTTTGCCATCCTCAAGCACATTCTTTCACTTGCTTTTCTTACTTTTACTCCATCTTACTTTACGCTTTCACAAATCTACAACGCATTACCCTTTCTTTTACATGTACGTCCTTGTGTTACATTTCATACGGTCTTTGGAGTCTTCAGAGTCGAAACATTTCAGCGTCAGATGCCGTTTAAGCCCACCTGCATGGCCTGCCATGGGATGGAAACCAATCAGTTGTAGTTTGGCTTAATTATAGCCAGTTGCTCTCAAAACAAAACACTGGAAAATATTCAACAAGAACTCTGTGGAGGGAATGCTGTGGATAAAAGTAACCCAAGCCTGCCAGTAGGGGTCAGTGTACGTTTGAGGAAACTGACAACATGGGGGGGAAAGTCTGTTACAGGATGTCAACGCAGAGCAGAACTACAACCAATCACAGTTACAGCTCATGGGTGGGACAAGCCCAATATTTGCTGTTAAAAACAAACAAACAAACAAAAAAACACCTGCTAATTTAGATCACTTACTTAGGTCACATTAAAGCAACACATCACGAAAGGGAGTGAGCCGTGGGGCAATAACAGCACCGTTTCGTCACAGCCGTGATGTTTATTTCACCGTTACACGCAACCTCAAGTCATGGGCCGCCATTCATGGGTCCCCGTTCTCGTTTCGGGGGGCTGATTTCCAGTTGTATTGAGTTTTTTTTAAATTCTCCTCCCAGACCTGCCTGCATCTACAACAGTTGTTCTTTTGTCCCCCTAAAGCTTCACAGAGCTCTTTGAACTTGACATGGCGACGCCACTTCCCTAAGTCAAAAGGCTGGCTGGCCCACTCAGCCCGAGCCTGCTTCACCGGCATCCCTGCGACTCGCAACTCACCTCAGAGCGATGCTTCGCCCGGCGTGCTAGCGTGAGCTTTTTTCTTTTTTTTTTTTTGCCCGGCTTCCATATTGGTAGGAAGTAGCCTCTGCATTTATCCCGTATTCCTGTTGTACCTTAGTATGTGGAATTTAGGGGTGTAAATAAAAGGAGCCAAGACAGTTGAGAAAGATTTGTGATTTTGTAATTGTCCCGTTTCACAAGCCCATTCGACTCATGTGGCTTATGTGACTTTTATGTTGACAAGGCCGAGTCTGGCGGCCGGCGTTAGCCTTTGTTGCTGAATGTTCAAGTGTCAGCCAAAAGAGCAAGTTTTGTTGTTTTATTTTTTTTGTGAAAAGAGAAGGAGGACAGGAGAGAGCAATGAAATGTGTGATTGGTTTGAATGAGCTTGGTGGGGTTGCTTTGGAAGTAAGAAAGGAGGGCGAGTAAATGTGTGTCCCCTGTAGTGTGGAAAAGGCAGCCGTCTTTTGCCGCATGCTTATAAATAGGCTGAGTGGAAGCAGTGCTCTCGCTTACGGCCATACCACCCTGAGCACGCCCGATCTCGTCTGATCTCGGAAGCTAAGCAGGGTTGGGCCTGGTTAGTACTTGGATGGGAGACCGCCTGGGAATACCAGGTGCTGTAAGCTTTTGCCATCCTCAAGCACATTCTTTCACTTGCTTTTCTTACTTTTACTCCATCTTACTTTACGCTTTCACAAATCTACAACGCATTACCCTTTCTTTTACATGTACGTCCTTGTGTTACATTTCATACGGTCTTTGGAGTCTTCAGAGTCGAAACATTTCAGCGTCAGATGCCGTTTAAGCCCACCTGCATGGCCTGCCATGGGATGGAAACCAATCAGTTGTAGTTTGGCTTAATTATAGCCAGTTGCTCTCAAAACAAAACACTGGAAAATATTCAACAAGAACTCTGTGGAGGGAATGCTGTGGATAAAAGTAACCCAAGCCTGCCAGTAGGGGTCAGTGTACGTTTGAGGAAACTGACAACATGGGGGGGAAAGTCTGTTACAGGATGTCAACGCAGAGCAGAACTACAACCAATCACAGTTACAGCTCATGGGTGGGACAAGCCCAATATTTGCTGTTAAAAACAAACAAACAAACAAAAAAACACCTGCTAATTTAGATCACTTACTTAGGTCACATTAAAGCAACACATCACGAAAGGGAGTGAGCCGTGGGGCAATAACAGCACCGTTTCGTCACAGCCGTGATGTTTATTTCACCGTTACACGCAACCTCAAGTCATGGGCCGCCATTCATGGGTCCCCGTTCTCGTTTCGGGGGGCTGATTTC
>NC_132890.1:15497316-15499816 GCF_030463535.1 Salminus brasiliensis | reverse complement strand
GCCCACCTGCATGGCCTGCCATGGGATGGAAACCAATCAGTTGTAGTTTGGCTTAATTATAGCCAGTTGCTCTCAAAACAAAACACTGGAAAATATTCAACAAGAACTCTGTGGAGGGAATGCTGTGGATAAAAGTAACCCAAGCCTGCCAGTAGGGGTCAGTGTACATTTGAGGAAACTGACAACATGGGGGGGAAAGTCTGTTACAGGATGTCAACGCAGAGCAGAACTACAACCAATCACAGTTACAGCTCATGGGTGGGACAAGCCCAATATTTGCTGTTAAAAACAAACAAACAAACAAAAAAACACCTGCTAATTTAGATCACTTACTTAGGTCACATTAAAGCAACACATCACGAAAGGGAGTGAGCCGTGGGGCAATAACAGCACCGTTTCGTCACAGCCGTGATGTTTATTTCACCGTTACACGCAACCTCAAGTCATGGGCCGCCATTCATGGGTCCCCGTTCTCGTTTCGGGGGGCTGATTTCCAGTTGTATTGAGTTTTTTTAAAATTCTCCTCCCAGACCTGCCTGCATCTACAACAGTTGTTCTTTTGTCCCCCTAAAGCTTCACAGAGCTCTTTGAACTTGACATGGCGACGCCACTTCCCTAAGTCAAAAGGCTGGCTGGCCCACTCAGCCCGAGCCTGCTTCACCGGCATCCCTGCGACTCGCAACTCACCTCAGAGCGATGCTTCGCCCGGCGTGCTAGCGTGAGCTTTTTTCTTTTTTTTTTTTTGCCCGGCTTCCATATTGGTAGGAAGTAGCCTCTGCATTTATCCCGTATTCCTGTTGTACCTTAGTATGTGGAATTTAGGGGTGTAAATAAAAGGAGCCAAGACAGTTGAGAAAGATTTGTGATTTTGTAATTGTCCCGTTTCACAAGCCCATTCGACTCATGTGGCTTATGTGACTTTTATGTTGACAAGGCCGAGTCTGGCGGCCGGCGTTAGCCTTTGTTGCTGAATGTTCAAGTGTCAGCCAAAAGAGCAAGTTTTGTTGTTTTATTTTTTTGTGAAAACAGAAGGAGGACAGGAGAGAGCAATGAAATGTGTGATTGGTTTGAATGAGCTTGGTGGGGTTGCTTTGGAAGTAAGAAAGGAGGGCGAGTAAATGTGTGTCCCCTGTAGTGTGGAAAAGGCAGCCGTCTTTTGCCGCATGCTTATAAATAGGCTGAGTGGAAGCACTGCTCTCGCTTACGGCCATACCACCCTGAGCACGCCCGATCTCGTCTGATCTCGGAAGCTAAGCAGGGTCGGGCCTGGTTAGTACTTGGATGGGAGACTGCCTGGGAATACCAGGTGCTGTAAGCTTTTGCCATCCTCAAGCACATTCTTTCACTTGCTTTTCTTACTTTTACTCCATCTTACTTTACGCTTTCACAAATCTACAACGCATTACCCTTTCTTTTACATGTACGTCCTTGTGTTACATTTCATACGGTCTTTGGAGTCTTCAGAGTCGAAACATTTCAGCGTCAGATGCCGTTTAAGCCCACCTGCATGGCCTGCCATGGGATGGAAACCAATCAGTTGTAGTTTGGCTTAATTATAGCCAGTTGCTCTCAAAACAAAACACTGGAAAATATTCAACAAGAACTCTGTGGAGGGAATGCTGTGGATAAAAGTAACCCAAGCCTGCCAGTAGGGGTCAGTGTACGTTTGAGGAAACTGACAACATGGGGGGGAAAGTCTGTTACAGGATGTCAACGCAGAGCAGAACTACAACCAATCACAGTTACAGCTCATGGGTGGGACAAGCCCAATATTTGCTGTTAAAAACAAACAAACAAACAAAAAAACACCTGCTAATTTAGATCACTTACTTAGGTCACATTAAAGCAACACATCACGAAAGGGAGTGAGCCGTGGGGCAATAACAGCACCGTTTCGTCACAGCCGTGATGTTTATTTCACCGTTACACGCAACCTCAAGTCATGGGCCGCCATTCATGGGTCCCCGTTCTCGTTTCGGGGGGCTGATTTCCAGTTGTATTGAGTTTTTTTAAAATTCTCCTCCCAGACCTGCCTGCATCTACAACAGTTGTTCTTTTGTCCCCCTAAAGCTTCACAGAGCTCTTTGAACTTGACATGGCGACGCCACTTCCCTAAGTCAAAAGGCTGGCTGGCCCACTCAGCCCGAGCCTGCTTCACCGGCATCCCTGCGACTCGCAACTCACCTCAGAGCGATGCTTCGCCCGGCGTGCTAGCGTGAGCTTTTTTCTTTTTTTTTTTTTGCCCGGCTTCCATATTGGTAGGAAGTAGCCTCTGCATTTATCCCGTATTCCTGTTGTACCTTAGTATGTGGAATTTAGGGGTGTAAATAAAAGGAGCCAAGACAGTTGAGAAAGATTTGTGATTTTGTAATTGTCCCGTTTCACAAGCCCATTCGACTCATGTGGCTTATGTGACTTTTATGTTGACAAGGCCGAGTCTGGCGGCCGGCGTTAGCCTTTGTTGCTGAATGTTCAAGTGTCAGCCAAAAGAGCAAGTTTT